>NC_056728.1:1238351764-1238419264 GCF_019279795.1 Protopterus annectens
AGAAAAAGAAAAAAATATATACTTATGCCAAGCATGATAAATGTGGAGGGGAGTAGGAGCATTGTAAAATAGTAGGGATAACCCAAAACATTTTTTGTGGAAAAGAAGGATATTTGATATGTAACCGTGACAAAAGAAAATGTTATCTTTGTGGGGAAATGGGACATGATGTAAAAAAATGTGAATTGAAATGTTATAAATGTAATAAACATGTATGGATGGATTGCAAAAATGAAAATAACAGTAAGAAAAAAGAAAAAGAAAGTGAAGAAAATGAACCAAAAGAATTTTAGAAGTAGTAGAATTAGAAAAAAAATTGTATGAGAAAAAATAATAAAGAGGACATAGAAGATCGTTTTGAAATATGTAATGAAGAAAACATAAACTGGAAGGTAGCAAAAGGAAAAAAAGAATTCTATTGGTAAAAGGGTAAAAGACAGAAAAGTAAAATTTAGAGGAATAAGTTCAAAAGAAAATATAAAGGAAGTGGATGAAAAAGAATATATACAGCTAAATATTGAGGCTTGGTATAATGGTTAAACTGTTTGACTCACAGGTACAAGGTATAGTGTTTGATTCTCACCTTTGGGAAGGAAACTGGTTATGCTTACAATGGCCTATCAAGAAAGCAGGCCTAGTAATTGGCGATGAACTTACAAAATCATGAATCTAAAAGAAAATTAAAAAAACTGACAAAACAGCTCGAAGAGTGTTAATAAAGTAAATAACATAAACCAAAAAACCCCAATTCAAATGCATTAGTTTGTTCTCCCATTTGACTTGGTGGTTTTTGGTTTAAGAAACCAGGAATTTAAGGAAAAGGAAAAATAAAAACTTTAGAGTGCTTTCTATAAATGTGAATAGTATTAAGAATATAGTAAGAAGAATAGGAATTTTGGAGTCATGTAATACATGTGTTTTAACAAATGAAGAAAGATTACAAACAGAAAAACTATGGGGAGGAAAGATAATCTGGAATTTAGGAAATGAGAGATGTTTTGGAATAGCTGTATTCTGTAGAAATACAGTAAAGTTATTAGATGTAACTTTAGCAAAATGGGAAGATTGACCTTTGTAGAAGGGACGGCTTGCACCACCACCCCCTGGGATTCGGATATTGGCAAAGGCTCTTGCCCACCCCATAGTGCCTTTTTAGGCAAGGCTCAAATTCTAAACCTACCACCCTAGAACACAAAATGCTGCTCAATGCCAGAAGTCTCAATCTCAAATTCTCAGTATGGAGAACATCGATGTCTGTGCTGTGACAGAAACCTGGTTCAAGGCTCTGAGAGCACCCCAGGTTTTACCTCATATCATGCGTTCCGCCCCAAAATCCGGACAATACCAAGAAAGGAGGGGTATCCATATTCATTATGGAGACCATCCAGGTGCAATTAACCATAGGCAAGACTGCTCTGCAAATTGTAGCATGTTACAGGCCACCCTCACAAACTCAGGAACCTCACATGGCCTTCCTGAAAACACTAGAGGATAAATGTATCACCAAACACCATCATACTAGGTGACTTCAATTACCCTAATATAGACTGGGAACACTACTCAAGCCCAAACACCCTAGCCCAAAAGTTCCTGGAATTTATAAACTCAAATGCCATGGAACAACTAGTCACCATCCCCACAAGAGGAGATAACATACTTGATCTCATCATCACGAACATGGGAGCACAATGTTCAACACGAGTATACGAGTATACACCTCACTGGTGAGATCAGATCACAAACTAATCTCGCTGGAGGTCCTCATCCCACCCCACCTGAAATAAAAAGACCACAGTAAAGAACTTCTCAAAGCCGACTTCACACTTCTAAAGACTAGTGTGGTCTCCTTTAAGGCCCCGAGCTGGTGGAAAACAGTACTCAAGCCGCTGAATCACTTACAGACGCCTTCTACCAGCACCTGCAGGACTGCATGGATAAGGCAATCCCAAACAAAACAAAGACTCTCCAGTCTGGTGGACCCCAGCCATAAACAAACTCTACAATAAAAGGAGGAAGCTACTACAAGATACAGCAAAATCCTTAAAAGGTAAGACACCCTTGATCACTATAAGTAAAAACTAAGAGCTCTCATAAAATCATCCAAGAAAAATAGCTAAAGACTCAAAAGACAATCATAAGGCCTTCTTTAGCTATGTTAGACACCTAGGAGGAAACTCCCAGATATGCTCAGAACTAGTTCAAAATGATGTGAAGATTACTGATCCTACAGACATTGCCAACATACTGGCTGACAGGTTCAGTGCAAACTAAAGGAGAGATATCTATACCAAACGATTGCAGCCCCCAAACATCAAAGCAAAAACACAGCATCCATGGGACCTGATGGTGTCAACTCAATGAGGAATTAAACCCACAGCTAGGACAGCTGTTTAATCAAAGTCTTACCTCTGCAACTGTGGTCCCACTTCACAAAATTACCGCCCATTAGCCTGACAAGCCTTATCTGCAAAGCCATGGAGAGGATCATAATGGACCTCATAAATAAAGACATAGGAATTTGCAGACTTTGGATCCAACCCAGTTTGGCTTTGTCAAAGGCAGATCATGCCTTTTAAACTTGGTTGACTTCTTGAAACAGTCACCAAAGCCATTGCAGTCCATACAGCCTACCTCGATCTGGCTAATATCATTGAAAAACTCATCAGCTTAAATGTTAACCCATACATCACAAGATGGGTTGCAAACTGGCTGAGTGACAGAACCCACAGGGTCAGAGTTGCTGGCGCCATGTCAGACTCAAAACCTGTCACAAGTGGTGTCCCACAGTGACAAAGTTTGCAGATGACTGCAAACTGGGCCATAGTAGAAAACACATCTGACACAGATATCCTTCAGAAGGGTCTCACAGAACGGATAACTGGTGCCAGAGCCACGGCCTGAAGTTAAATGCCAAAAATGCATAGTCATACCCTTTGGGAAAAACAAGGTTACCCCTAGCTACCAAATAGGTGGCAATCCACTGAGCACAGAAGAAGTTATCAGGGACCTGGGGACCCAGGTTGATAGTAGTCTGTCATTCGACACCCATGTAGCTAAAGTAGTTAGGAAGACTTTCTACATTGCCCACCTTATCATGAAGGGATTCTCATCTAGATCAAGGGAGGTCATAGTCTCCCTTTATTCATCACTCATCAGACCAATGATTGAGTACAATGCCCCATTTGGGATGTATCTGACCCGACACCTGCAGCAGCTGGAGAGGCCACAAAAGTTCCTCACCAAAAGGATAAAGGGTCTCAAAATCTGTCCTATGCTGCCCGACTGAAAGAACTCCAGCTCTATTCAGTAAACACACTGCTCAGAGGTGACCTTTGCCTAACATACAAGGCCATGTCAAACCCAGATTTGATGAATATGCTTCACCTCAAAAATCTAGATCCATCAGAGCCACAAGCTGGAGGGATAGATTCATTACCCAAAGACTCCTATGCTGTGGAACAAAATCCCGGTACATGTGAGGCAGAGCACTGGCCTTGTTCAAGAGAAATCTTGACCAATGGATGGGAGATATTACCTCTGTGTCACTGCTCGACAGAGGCACAGCAAAATAATGGTGCCCTCGGGCAGATAGCCTAGTATGAACCTATGAACCTATGAACCTATGAACCTAAAATGGAAAAAACAAATAAATAATATTATAACATTATATGATTATACTAACTGTAAAGAAAGGTAAAGCTTATTTCTTCAGATTTTGCACTATGTAGTGATAAATATGAAAAATATAATAACAGGAGACTTTGTGATATAAGAAACAAGCATAAAAATAAAGGAAATTATATAAGAAAAATGTTATAAGCTTTAAAATCTGGTTAAGTTAAAACTTTGGGACAAAAATTCATAGACTTACAAAAGGGATATGCATAAAACTGAACGAAATTATTTTATAGTATCACAAGGTTTAGTTATAGGAGAAGGGAAGGTAGCTGAAACAGGATTTCTGATCATCTTGCAATGTGTCTAGAGATAAAAGAAAAACAAGAATATATAAAAATAAGCAAAGGTATAAAAAGGATAAATGAAAAAGCATGGAACCAAGTTGGAAATAGATTAATAATACAGTTATGGAAAGATCATATTACTATGAGAGCATTTTATAAAATTCGTCTGAATTGTGGATGATATTAAAGAGAAAATATAAAAAAAAGTTTTTACAGTGGCAATGTGATGTGAGAAAAGTTAATAAAGAAAAATATAAAAGAACATATGATGCTGCACTGGAAAATATAGAAATTAATGACTGAACGTACTTCAACAAAGAAAAAGAATTATATAAAAGAAATAAAAAAATACAAGAGTTGTTATAGTAGCAAATATATTTTTACAAGGAAAAAAGAAGTATTGAGTTATTTAAGCACATTAATAAAAGAAGATGGTAGTGTAATGAGAGAAATAAAATGTAAAAGGAGAAATAGAAAGAACTCAGGAAAGGATTAAGAATAGTGTAGTACAATTTGTATAAGAAATGTTTAAAGAAAAAATGAAGGTATTAAAAAAACATGGAAAGTATAAAAGTTAACAGAAAAAGAGAATAAAGAGTTGGAAAAGGAGATTTCTTTAAATGAGCTAGATGAAGTATTAGGACAAGTTAATATAGATTTGGCTGCAGGCTCAGATGGAATAGGGTATATTGGCAAAAAAAAAATATATATATATATATATACATATATATATATATATATATATATATATATATATATATATATATATATATATATATATATATATATATATATATATATATTTTTTTTTTTTTTTTAAGATTTTGAATGAATGTTTAAATGAAGGTTTTAAGTATAAATAATTATGCAGTGCAGTACTTAAATTCATATGAAAGAAAGAAGACAGAAGAGAATTAAAAAACTCAAGACCAATAATATTGAATAATAATGATTATAAGATCTTTATGAAAATAATACAAAAAAGATTTGAAACTAAAAAAAAATATTATGGAAAATAGCATATAGAGTATAAAGGGTACGGGTTGCCAAGCATTATTAATAATAGAGAAAGCACGGATGATATTATGAACAGAAAAGAAGAAGCAAAAATCATGATAGGAGACCTTAATAAGGCATTTACCACAATCAGACATGAAATGTTCTGTGTAATAATGAAAGAAATATAATATAAGTAAGACAATTAGGAGATTATGTATGTCAGCGTATAGTAAGAATAAAGTAAAAATACTTGTAACTGAATGGTTAAGCCAAGAAATACATATGAAGAATGGTGTAAGGGATGTCCAGTTAGTTGTATCCTCTTTGTATTAATTATGAATGTGATAGTATGTCAAATAAATTCCAAAATTATATAACACCTGAAGGGCTAAGAATTCCAGTTCTGTAAACATATGCAGATGAATTGCAAAAAACAAAATTTGGATAAAAGAAGTAATAACTTGCACACATGAGTGTCTAGACATGATGGCGTGGCTTTAAATAAAGAGAAAAGTAAAGGTTTAGGTGATGGAATAAAGATCAGGGTTATATATTTTACAATCAATGAAGTTTCTATGCTAGATATAAATTTGGGAATAAAGATGTAAGTAGAAGTCAATGAGGAAAAACAATAAAGGCAGTAAAGCAAACGTATACTCTGGAGAACATATAAATATTATTCTAAAAAAGGCTTATTTGATAAATTGGGAAAATAGCATACTTAGCAAGTGTATTTAAGTTGCTAATAGTATTGGAAAAGGAATTATTACAGTATTTTTTTTCATTTATATGGAGTTCAAGATTAAACCCAGTAAAAAGAGTAGTTTTATATGCAAATAAAGAAGAAGGAGGTTTGGGGTTAATTAACCCAGAGGTATATGCTGATTCATTAAATTTGCATAAAGTATTGAATTGGATAAATGAAAGAGATGAGAGATTAGTAGTAAAACTGTATAAATATGATACATTTGGGGGTATGGTTAGATAGAGTAGAAGAGAAAAAAAGAGTGTATAAATGAAATAAACTATTAACAAGAAAAAAATATTTTTGTGGATAAGAAAAATTGATGATATAGAAAAAGATAGACAGCTATGGTATAAAATATAATTATAAAACATTACTTTGTAAAACCATGGGAAAATCTAACAGACAAAAATATAGGTATAAAAATAAGAAGGAATTGGTGTAATCAGAAAGTAGAATGTTAAGATTTTTTTGAGGACACCGTAATAGATAAACTGTCAGTCAAAGGAAATTTATTATATAAAAAGAAAAGTGATAGAATATGTTTTTTTTGTAAAGAAGAAGAACTCATGGAACATGTGTTTTTGAAATGAAAAAGAGTAAAAAAGTTATGGGGACCACTATGTAAAGAAGATTTTTTCCAGATATAAAAGAAGTGGATAAAATAAACATGCATATGAGTACATATGGATATTTTAAGAGTAGAGCTAAAGAAATATGTTAAAATAATCAGTAGTGTGTTATTTTATATTATATGGGTTATATGACATGAAAGAATAAATAAACATATGTTTAATAGTAAATGGATTTTAGCAATAATATTAAGTAAAATCATTTGGTGGTTATGGAAAAAGGAGTGGGGTCTAATAAGGAATGAACATTTAGCATGATTATAAAGGAAATTCTGAATATGTGTAAATAATTCTGTATATTTATACATGTACATTTGTAAATAATTGTAAATATGTAAATAAATAAAGGACTCCTACTCTTTTCCATAGGTGCTATGGGATCTATTACATCTACAGCCAACTCAGGCAGGTGTGGCCTCAGTTTAATTTCTACTCTGAAGGACAACACACTCAGGAATGCAGCATCCCCTTTTGTTGCATGTAGTATCAGGAATTCATCTACATGATGTGGGAATAGAACCCACAGCCTTATACATTTGTGCCATAATGGCACTAAAGTATTATGGGGATGGAGGAACCACAGGATGGAAGGGACAAGTATAAGGATTGTGGTGTGTTTATGTGTGTGTGTGTGTGTGTGTGTGTGTGTGTGTGTGTGTGCGTGTGTGTGTGTGTGCGTGTGTGTGTGTGTGTGTGTGTGTGTGTGTGTGTGTGTGTGTGTGTGTGTGTATGTGTGTGTGTGTGTGTTATATATGTTTGAGGAGTTATTAGTGTGTGGTCCCTGACTGAAGATCAAACACTCAAAAGAACAAATGTTAGAACATTGAGCCTGGATTGCTGAAAACCAGGAAGCTCAGATGCACTTTTGTATGAAGTATACAGCAATCTGAGCTATACTTACCTGTCACTAAATTACATACATATCCATACAACTATGTGTTAGGCTCAATATGGGATTCTGCTCCATTTTATTGAGGTAATTTTTGTCTCAGTGATAGGTAGAGGGAAATTCTGTTAACAGCCGTTTGTGAATTGGTGAGTAGGCCAGAAAGGTATGAGTAAAATCCAACTGTGAACAATGAGAACAATCATACGTTTAAACTGCTGCAGGAGACTTTCTGAATCTTTTTACATGTTTTGCAAATACCAGTTTTTGGAGGACATCTTTAAGCTCAGTTGCTGCTACCTAAAGTAAGAATGCTGGTTGTTTACTTATCCATGGTCAAACAGCTTATTCACTACACAACCAAATAAAGAGCAAACTAGTAAAACGAAGAAACTAAGCACATGGCAAATCTTAGTATCACAAGAACCGTACAGATCCCAGACCTTTAAGTAAAAAAAAAAAAAAAAAAAAAAAAGATCAGCAGAAATTAAAAAAAGAAAAAAAAAAAACATCCTGCAGCAAAAAGGTTCAGCAGAAATGTAAAGGAGTGCACCATTAGTCTGTTTTGAAGGGAAACCTCTACTAAGACAAAATGTGAGAGGTAAAAATTGCTAACTTCAGTGCAGCAGACAAGACAGCAGAGGCTGTCCTGCCAAAATATGAGCAGGGATGCAAGCTCAACAGCAAGTCACTAAGGAAAATGATCAACATAAATGGGGAAATAGTTTATTATAATTTAGGGGTGGTGGGGATGTGGTAGGTAAACAACAGGATCATAGGAGGCTACTAGGCTATCAACCCCGAGGTCATTTCAAGCCTAGTTGTTTAATCGCAATGTAATACCATAGATATTCTAGTCAGTGCCCATGACTGTATTTAGTAATGACTGTCAATATACAGAAGGGTTGTGGGCACTATCCCTGTTAATAATTTACAGTGCCCCATCCACTCATCCAGGTTCCTTTTGAACAGTGTCATACAGTCGGTCTGCTTCACATGGATTGGCAGCCTAGTCCAAAGATGCTGCAGTTGCTGGGAGACAAATCTGTCCCACCAGCTCATTTTATTTAGGTCCCTGGAATGGCTAGCTCTAGTCCCATTTGATTTATGGATGTGCAGGAAATTCATTAGGTTTGGGACAGAGATTGCTCTGCAAGCCAGGCATAAGTCTCCCCTAAGAAGTCTAAACAATACTGAGTATAGTGACAGGGTCTTTAGCCAGTCTGTGTAAGGCACATGCTGGAGTCTCTTGATCTTCTTAGTTAGAAACCTCTGACGTCTCTCCAATTGCTGCAGGTGCTTTGTAGGTACATGTTGAAAGGGGTGTTATACTCAATTATGTGCCTGATTAGTGATGAGTATATAGAATTATAACCTCCTGGGCTCTAAAGGCGATGCCTTTACTAATCAAGTGCACTGCATAGAAAGCCTTCCTTACTACAGTAGACACATGGTGGTCAAAGTAAAGGTTGCAGTCTACTTGTGAAACCAGATCTCTTAAAGCTTTGTAGGTACATAGGTTATTATTGTGAATTTGGTAGTGTGAAGGGACATTATTTTTACAGAAGGGAATAATGATGCATTTCTTTGCATTCAGTTTGAGACAGTGACTAAGACACCAGTTGTTGGTCTATGTAAGACCCTCCTGAAGTATACTGACATCATTTGGGGATTCAATAATTGCACCCAGTTCACAGTCATCCACAAACCTGGTCAGCCACAGCCCCCTAGGTTTGGCCTGAACGTCTGAGAAGTATATACCAAACAGTAGGGGGTCCAGCAGTGACCCTTGTGCACCCCACTGGTGACAGGCTTGATGGTTGATGAGGAGTGACCCACTTATTGTGTGTGACTGATTTGTGAACCAGTTGGCAACCCATCTTACAACAAAGGGGTTTACATTTAGTTTGCTAAGTTTATCGGTAATGCCTGAGTGTGGGATTGTGTCAAAGGCATTGGCCAAGTCATGTTATGCTTTGTGCACAGATTTGCCCTCGACAATGGCCCTAGTCACATTTTCCATGAAATCCATCAGGTTTAACAGGCAGGATCTGGCGTTGACAAAGCCAATTTGGGTTGGATCCAGGGTTTGGAAATCGCCTATGTCTTTATGAGGTCCATGATTATGTGTTCCATGGTTTACAGATGAGGCTGGTCAGACTTATGGGTCTATAATTCCATGGGTTTGTTGCTAAGCCACCTTTATGGAGGGGAATAACTGTTGCTGTTCTCCATTACACTAGAAAGCAGCCTATGGTTAGGCTGTGACTGAACAGGCTACTTAATGGTGATGCTAGTTAAGATTTTAGTTAGTTTAGAAAACAGCCTGGATGCTCTCTGGTCCCATATAGGCTGTGTTTCTTCCTTAGTCAAGGCTTTAATGACCTGCTCTTTAGATATATAGGGTGGGGGGGGTTAGGGACAAGGAGGGGATAAGGGTGTGAAGTTTTTGCCAAATCTGTCCACTAGCAGGTTTGTTATCTCTATGGGATTAGTGTGTGTGTGATACAGTTAGTCACTAGTTCAGCACATGCCTGGGTCCTACATTTTAGGCTACATACATAGCTGTAAAAGGCCTTATGGTTATTCTTGGCTGTGATTGCTAAATTTTCTCAAAGTTACCCTTAGAGGTTTAGACATGTTGTCTTATCTGTTTAGGCTGAGAAGGGTGATTTTCCATTGTTGGGGCCTCACCTTAGTTTTCTTAAACAGCAACTTTTTTATGTTTCTTGTAGTTTGTTGATGCTGGATGTCTAACAGGGTGGCTTGTTTTTACTTGGGACTCTGGCTTTGATTCTGTCTGGAACAGCTGATTCTATACCCTTATACAAAATGATTGATCAAGGTTTCAGTGTAAGCTTTGGTGTAGTTACCACTTCCAGCTGGGTGTGGATCTTGGAAGGCATTTATACCTTCACCAAGGAGGGTATAGTTTGCAGTTTGCTTTGGTGAAGTCTTTTAGTCTGACTTTGCCCTTTGTGAGTTCTGGTGTTATTGCCAGTTCAAAGTTAACTGATTTGTGGTCATATTTGACGAATGATGGTCCGACAATTGCAGAGGTGCATCTGTCTGTCATGTTAGTGAGGACCAGATATAGTATGTTTGTTCCTCTTTTTGAGGGTTGAACAATTTGTTCCAGGGTATTTGAGTTAAAACAATCAAGGATCTTTTGTGCTAGTGAGTTAGGGCTAGAGTAGGTTTCCCACCTTATGGTGGGATAATTGGAATCCTCCATGACCAGAGTGTTTGGCTATATTTGGATTGACTCCAGTTTGGTCAGGTAGGCCTCATGCACATCATGATCCATGGAGGGGAGATTTATAACTACTATGATATGAATGGGTGTCTTAACCACAGTAATCTGAACTTGGAGAAACCACATGGAGTTGTCCAAACATAGTAGGGAGGTGAATTTATCCCTAATATAGATAGAAACAATGCCTCCTGTGGTTCTCACACATTCATTTTGTGGCCTGAAGATGTGTGAGGCATTGTAGCCTTGCAAGGCCGGGGTACTCTCTGAGGCTTTGAAACAGCTTTCTGTGACTGCTCAGACATCTACATCCTCCAGTGATAGAAATACTTCTAGGGTGTGCAGTTTTTGGTTTAAGCTCCTAGCATTTAAGAGCATAACCTTTATTTTGTTATGGTTGGCAATTTTCATGTCAGCAATTTTGTTTTTGAGACTCTGCCTAAAAAGGCACTATGGGGGAGGCAAGAGACTTTGCCAGCAGCCAAAAGCCTAGAGACCTGACTGCATGCATGATCTGATGAATCCTGGCACCAGATAGGCAGCTGACTGTGACTTTCTCCTTATCTAACCTGGTGACTGGGACATCCGTGTGTCTCACTATGGAGTCTGCAATGATAAGAAAATGTGTTTTTTGAGTGTTATACCTTAAGGGCTTGATAGGTGAGACACTGGTGTTAAATTATGTCTTGGGTGCTGTGGGAACTGTATTAGTTGTAGCAGTCTTTTTATTTTGGAGGTAGTGTTCTGGCAAGTTTTTTTGAGAGAACCTCTGTGTATGTTGATTTATATGTTTGGTGCATACTATGTGTATGAGTAGTGGTACTATGTGCATGAGTAGTATTGGGTGAGTTGGCACCTTCTTCAGTGTAACTGTTTCAAGTGTGAGAGAGCAGAGATTCAAGATTCTTGGTGTACTTAATATCACTTGCACTCTGTACTACAGTGAGTTATTAGTAGAGGGCTGTCAGTGTACATGAGGCAGTTGCTACACTGCCTCAGGAGACCCAAGTCAACAAGGTTAGTAGGAGAAACAAGGGTAGTCCAACTGTCCATAATGCAAGGTTTGAAGAACTGTTATCACAAAGGGGGTGCTTTCAGGACTGATCTAGGAGGAGCACTGTAGATGGGTATTTCTGAAGGGGTTTTTGGCTGGTGGTTTAATAGGTTACAGCTCACTAGAAATACTTCTTAGACCAGAGATGTACTAAAGATGGAGACTACACTAATGTACTACAGCTGTATCAAAGGGAGAAATTGTCAAAATTATGTGTCTGGCTATGGCACACAATTGAGCGGCATTGTGTGGTGCTGCACAATGCTCAAACAAGCAGAAACTCTCTCAAACATGAGGCTTAAATACCAGAAGCTAAAAACTTAAAAAAACGCCAGTCTGAGAGTAAGATGGCAGCGTGCCATGCATATTAATGAGGGCGCGTTGCCTCAACTCTAAGGCTAACACGGAGCGTGCATGAGTGCAGGGGGTGTGTCGGACTGCCGAGCAGTCCAAAAATCCATGCCCCTGCAAGTCTCTCAATTGGAAAATGTCAACTGACATGAGTGGGTCCGCTCAAATGTGTACATACCCAAGACTACACTCCCCCACATTCTAAACCCCTGTACAATTATAAAATGTAAAACTTTATTTTTTTTTTTATTATTTCTGATATAGCTGCCCGTATTTGCACATGTTTGCACATGTTTGCCTATTGCTTAGCTACAGTTAGCAGTTTAGAAATTGAAGAGGATAATAAGAAACTTATATGCAAATTAAGCAAAATAGCAATAGCGTAATGGTAGAGCCTTCGCACAAGGAGGAGGCATTCCCGATTCGAGTCCCACCACTTCCCTTTCTACTTTCTGTTTGAAATCTGTATATAAAAATAATTCCTGACATTTATCATTTAAATTTTAGTAAAAAGCATTGAAATGGCCTATGTAGTAGTGAATGAATTTTATATATATATATATATATATATATATGTATATATATATATATATATATATATATATATATATATATATATATATAAGAAGGTGAAATGGTTATGCATACTGATAAATGCATAAGTAACGTATCTTAAGCAATGTGAAGCACTGCTAAGCAAAGTTTACCAGCATTAAGCATATTTAAATATAATTGCTCATAGCTTAGCACTGCTTTAACTAGCACAATAGCTTTGTGCAGAGCTAAGCATTGCGCAAACTAGTGCAAACATGTTTGCGTGTAGCTGCGCACCGCGCTAACTAGCGCAATGTCGGGCAATGTCATGCAACACTGGGCAACGTCGAGCAATGTAGAGCACTGTAGAGCAACATAGAGCAACGTTGGGCAAAGTTGAGCAAAGTCAGCTAAACACAGCCACACCTCCTAGCCGGTCTGGCCAGTAGTAAAATAAAAAGCAATGACAGGCCTCGAACCCGGGATACTGTGCACCATAATCACAGTACTGAACCACTAAGCCATGACAGCTTTTCATATGCATGCACTTTCAACACACACATACATATCAATGGAAGTTTACCCATTGCTAAGCAGGTGTGCTTTCAGCTGAGTTTTTTCAAAACTGGCCAATCACAGATAAGTGCAGGAAATGAGGCATATTTAAGCTCCATAGGCGGGAATACTTGCCATAACTTGTTGGAGCTCTCATCTGCAGTCAGTATGGCCGGTGTTGGAGAGGGCTCTCCATTTCGAGCGCAATGTTGGGGCACTGAGGAGTCAAAAGTAATGGTTTGGCTCCTCATCCATAATCATGAGGAGAGACTCCTGCATGGCCATTTCCAGGGCACCCAATACAAAACGGAAGCCTGGAACCGTCTAGCTCATGATCTCACCAGTGCCACAGGCATCCCTCGGACTGGTGAGCAGGTCAGACACCACTACTCAGACCTGAAGAGATGCAAGGAAGGAGGACTGACTGAACCAGTGGATACAGGAGGCCCGTGGGATGGAAAATGCCCCACTACTAAGTAGGTAGCCATAGAATGAAGTATGTAAGAATAGCTATTGTAGTCTATATTATGGATAGGTATGTCTCAATATCACTTCATTTACTTCACAGCTGCAGGTGTCCGTGCTGCAAATCAGCAAGCCTATGCAGATAGGCTGCGCCACCAGGCAGGTTAGTAATTATTCTGCATGTATTGTTATATAAAATAAGTGAGAGAGCCTGAAAAAGTGTTGTAGCTCAATAACAAAGGTATAATAAGTCTTGAATAACTTATCTGCATGTACTGTTATATGAAATAAGTGACAGAGCCTGAAAAAGAGTGCTGTAACCCATTAATAAAGGTATAATAAGTCTTGAATAAGTCTTCTGCATGCACTGTTATATCAAATAAATGAGAGAGCCTTTAGAAAAGTGTGTTATGTAATTAATAAAGGTATAATTCCTGGAGTGTGTCCGTGTCACTTTCTTTGATATGTTGTTGTACTCTTGCATTATAGAAATAGTACTGTTGTATTAAGCGCTGTCAACCCACACTTTGGTAGGCCAATATAAAGTGGATGAAGGGAGTGCCAGTAGCTGTTAAGCAAATATATACAGTTCACAACTGTTGGTTCATGGCTGGCATGTACAGGTTAATCTGGCACATGAGCAGCTTGTTATTGTGTTCCCCAGAAATGTCAGTGTGCTGTTAGAAATGTAGGGGACTGTTAAAATATAACTGATAAGGTCACCTGAACACATCTAGATATGGAGATATATGAATATAAATATAATATATAAATACGTAGCAGTAACATCTGCATCCTGGACAGTTTGTATGTCAGATACAGGTCAGGTATATAAAGAACTAGCAAAACCCATTTCACAATTTAACGGACATTGCCTAGTGTAATAATACATGTAGAGGATATATACCTGCAGTCAATAGGAATGTAGAGTAAACTATAAATATATATAAGTTGTTAATGGAGGTATCTTTTTACATCCTACTGTATGTGCATTAACAATGCAATTCCACACCTCAATGGGTATGTCTAATCTCAAAACATTTGTTGGGACATATGTCCTATTGGTTTATAAATATCTGCATTTACTTTGATGCATGTGCCCTGCTCAAATGCCACAATCCTGGTGGCCTGTTGCCACCAATTAATCCTGCATGCTGTTGGAATGTCCACTGTTGTTCTATATATACATGTGCTATGCTTGCTGTTCAACTGTTGGAACTCTGGTGTGTTGGTTTAATGGGAATACTACTGCATGCTGTTACAACTAATTTGGAATGCTGTTGGCTGTTACCAACCCATATTGTCATTAAATCCTCCTAAACATAGAAGTATGGGAAGGCCAGTCCCAGCAGACCCACCTGTCCCACCTCAGCTAGCGATGGCACCTGGCACCAGCAGGTCTGGTGTCCAGCCCGGGACCTCCTCCTCTGTTGGACCTGTGCCACCTGTGGGTGGAAGCGCTGCGAGGGATGGGGCTCATTCCCCCCGTGCAAGAGTGGGTGGAGGAGGGCCACATATCACCCTCTGAATGGTCCGAGCTGTGGTGCGTAGGGAGATTGAGTGTTCTGTCGCTGATCCTCTACGCCAGCTTGAGGCACGAGTGGCACAACTCACGGGTGAGCCTTCCCCTCTTATGCAGCCCCCAGCACAGCCACCCTCTGGGCTGTGAAGGTGCAGTGGTGACTGCCCATGGGTGGGGATCTCAGTTCCACTGTTGCCATCTGTGGGCTCATGGGCTTGCGATTTCCAAACATCCTTCCCCATCAATGGTGTTCACCCACCACATGTGTCATATTCCACCCCTGTATGCGTCTTGTTTGTCTTGTCTGTTTACCTCCCAAACATACCTACATCCCCTACCCCACATTCCACTCTCACCTGAAAAAAAAAAAGGGCAATCCGCTCCCAAAAAAAATGACGCCCCATACATAGTTGCCCATTTTGCACACATGTCTGCTGGACACATAAACTGATATTTAATTGGCAGTACAACATACTTAGTTGTCCTCACCCCTCTCTCAGGGGTGGAAGGTTTCATATTTCCCTCCAAATTTATTGCATATGCACGCTGTTGCTGTTAAAGAAATGGACAGCTATGGACCTTCCCTACACTCATCCTGCACATCCTGAGCTGTTTTTCCTACTGTCTTTCCCTCTTTGTGCCCCTTTTCCACCACTTTCCTATCTCCCCATTTTCTTTTCTTTCAAAGAAATGAGTGTGAGGGTTAACGGGAGTAAGCACTTTTAAGCAGTAGTTTGCGGGTTTGTGCGAGTGTGCGCTTGTGTGCGCTTAGCTAAGTATTGCTAAGCTTCGCGCAAACCCACGCAAACCCACTTACAACTGCTTAAAAGTGCCTTAGTCACCCTGCATGTGAGGGCCCTTGTTCTCCTCAGCAGCAAAATAAAACACCTCTGTCAGTCTCGAACCCTGGACCTTGGACACACTAGACTGCATGAAGTACCACTAAGCTACAGTAGACATACAGCAGGTTGTCACTGAAATAAATATATCATGCATCAGAATGAGTGAATGTAAAGGAAAAATAGGAATGCCATAACACAAAACCTGTTCTGTGGAACTTTACCAGCAGTTGTTGTGGAATTGCATTACATGACTGTGATAAGAGAACCAGCCATTCTAGCAGGAAATAATGTTACAGCAGCACTTTACAACCCCCACACAGTATCATAGCAGGACAAACAGTGGCATATCTGATTAGGGCAGATGACATACATCCCAACTGTGACCACATTTCAGGGATGTCCCGGATTTTGAAACATATGTTAGCTGTGTCCCTCTGAATCCCCTGAAAAGTACTGACGTTAGGCAGAAAGGTGGGGTATTACACCTAATGAATAATGACAATATGTAGGAGTTAGACACCACTTGTACTTCATAAAAGGTGTAGTAATCCATATGCACTGGTTCTCTCGAAGTCTCCACTTACTGTCTCTAATATTTTGAAGGTGCACCTCACTTTTACCTACCTTTACCTCACTCTGTTCAAATATGTACCTGAGTGTTTCAGAGGCCTGGCTGAGGCAGAAACACACAGGCATATCAGCTTTTCTGCTGTTACACAATGTGCAAATATATTTGGAAGGAGTTCCACAAGCATACCCTTATGTAAGAGTACAACACTGAAATACCAAAGGATGTAGCCATGTATTGGTAGCAAACGACTGTAACAATGCCAATGCACCAGTGCTGAAAAGACCTGTGCGTTGCACAGACAGAGAATAACAGCTTAACGTCTGGCTACCACCTGGATAGGTCCACAGTTGGGAGCTATGCAGACAGACTACTTGCCTTGCTAAACTAACAGGTACACAGCAACCATTTAAGTCCAACAAGATAACATTCACACAATAATACATACTTTTCTCTGTATGTCTGCATCCCCACCCAAATGTACAATATACCTGTGTGTTCAGGGTCTACCAAGGATGTAGGTAGGCATACTCAGTACTGGAATTGTCCAGTTTTCTTGAGCATCCTGTGCTAATGAAAGCAATAAAAAAGCACAAACTGTGCAGAAGTGAGTACATTAATATTCACAGTATAGCAGTACACAAACGGTTCATGTGCCAAATGAATACATCTCAATAACTACTTTTGTATGGCAGTTAATTGTATAAGTAGAAAAGAAACTACATACTCCCATGTATCTTGTGTTAGCATTTGTAGGGGTGAGTACAATACTACACTGACAACTGTGTACTGGAAGTGGCAACATTCAGGTCTGAGTACAACATTTAAATCACTGGCTACACCCCTAGCTTCAGATATAAGAAGTATACCAACCTTCTGACTTAAACAACGGTGTCCACAGCAAACAAGCATGGGCCCCACTTTGGAAAGCTGAAAGGGCTACGCCTACCTGACTTAGAAATTTACAGCATTGGGTTGCTATGACAGTGAGTACTGCAATTACCACACAGCAGGCTGCATGCAATTACCAAATGGTGGCCACCAATTGGTGCAGAGGCCATCACATGCACATGTGCAGATACCTATAAAAGCAGGCTGTACTTGCTGCCCACACACGCAATCATTCCATTGCAGATATTGAGAGAGAGAGACAGAGACAGAGACAGAGAGAGAGAGACACACACCCACATCAACAGAAAAAAAAAAGCCAAAGACACAAGGAACGTAATACTACCAACACATACAAAGGAAAGGTATGTAACAGATATGTATTTACTGGCATGTAATAGATGTTTTTGAAGAGTACTCTACATACTTTGAAACATTCATATGTTGCAGCAGTACGTGTCCATGCACAGATGCCCTGCATAACTACTATTATGGACAAATCAGTGTGTAGCTGTGTGCAGTGGGACATAACTGTGACATATGTAGCTCAGCATTAAATGTCAAACATCTGATCCATGTTATCTGTGTTCTGTACAGTAGTGTGGACAATGGTTGTTTGGGGGAGTAGCGCATACAGCTATATAAACATGGATGTGACAGAGTAACACATGCATGATAGTCATATTAACGTGTAGCTTAGCATTGGCAACTGCTGTACCAGGCTAGTATGCTAATCTAGCATTTGCAGCTATATATACACCCTCTAATATTACTGTGTACTCACATGTGATACCTGTTCATGTTGCAACAAGGCCCAACAGATCAGCCGTGAGGTCCAGGAACTTACAACAGTGTGGACCTTGTGTGTGTATGGCACACACATACGGAGAGATATATCTGTGTCAGATATATTAACATTTGTACATGTGCATAAAGCAAGGGACATACTGCAACTATTTGTGAAGGGTGGACATATATATATATATATATATATATATATATATATATATATATATATGTTGGTGAAGGTTGTTATGTGCATATTTGTATGTCGGTTGTAGTGTGTGGCAAAGAAGACAGCATATAGTGATGGTATATGACATGTGGTGGTTAAACACTGTGGGTGTGATTTGTTAGGTTTGCAGTGTTGCAGTCAGTGAGGCCTGCTAAAGCTTCATGGGCTAAGAACACCTTCAATGCATTTTGCACAGGACTGTGCAATATTATTACACAACTGTATACCTCACATCCTTCGCATAATTGATATTCCCACCATGAAAGGTGGACTGTATATGTGTCTATATGTATATATGTACACCAATGGATGTTTATATGTGTGTGTGTATATATATATATATATATATATATATATATATATATATATATATACATATATATATATATATATATATATATATAGATAGAGAGAGAGAGAGATAGAGACAGAGTCATATTTACTGCAACAGATGCCTGGTGACAAAGCCATGGCCTCAAGCTCAATATCGAAAATGCATTGGCATCCCTTTTGGTAAAAACTCTGTACCCATGAACTACCACATAGGTGGTAGTCTACTTAATACCAAAAGTGTGATAAGAGACCATGGGACACAGGTGGGCAGTAGTCTCCCCTTTGATACTCACAGTGCCACACTAGTCATGTAATCTGTCTTTGTGGCACACCTCATCACAAAAGGTGTGTCATCCAGGGAAAAAGAGGTCAGTGTTCCCCTCTACTCATCACTCATAAAACCCATTAAAGAGTACAATTCCCCTTTTGGTATGTACCTCACAAGACATCTACAGCAACTGGAAAGGCCACAGACGTACCTCACAAAGAGTATTACCTGACTCGAACAGATGCCCTATGCAGACCTTCTCACAAAACCACAGCTAGACTGTGTCACATATCGCCTACCCAGAGGTGACCTCTGCCTAATATACAAAGCTATATCAAACCCAGAGCTGTTGGACATGTTCCACGTAAACAGATCACAATCCCTACGAGCTACACACTCTAGGGACCTAAACCTTGTCACCTCAATAAACAGAACATGCTGGAGGGATAGATTCCTATCTCAGAGACATCCCATACTCTGGAACAAACTACCTATCAATAGCAAACAAAGGTCCTCATTAGCACTCGTCATGAATAATCTTGATGATTGGATGGGAGATAAGAAATACACCCTTGGAATCACCTCTGTTGCTCTGCTTGACAGGGGCACATGAAATTAAATTACTTGGGTGGCAAAGGCCAGGGTACCATCTGGCTAGTCTTCTATAGGCCCTAGGGCCAATAGCCTATTACCTACCTATGAACTGATACACACCCACATGTACTTGTTGCAATAATTGCTGTGTGAGGTTGACTGAGTGTGGTGGTGAATGTGTTGGTGAATGTGTCAAAGTTGTGTATATGTGGGATAGCTTAGTGGGAAACTGTTTCTGTCATGGTATTTTGTGTCCTAGCTCTGATCCCAGCAAAAGATGTGTATGCTATTGCTAGGCAGAAAAAGCAGTATGGCATATGGTCTGACGTAGTCCCTTGGTGTTAACTGGGGTGTGCCATTGGAGGCTAAAGCAGTACATGTATGCTTATTGATTGGTACTGCTGGTGAATCCAAATCCTGTATGAACTGTAGTACTACCTGAAGCTGTAGGCCTAAACAGCACAGTATGGTGTATGTCCACATTGTTTGGAACCACTGTTTTGTGTGTTCCCTGTAGTCCTCACAGATTACATACCTCAGGCATATGGTTTTGTAAGTACTGACACACAGTACTGTATGGTACACACGTAAAGCTCATCTGGGTTGCCATACCTTTGTGTCTTGTATGTATGTATGATATGTGTGTGGGTATGCCTATAACATGCCCTTGGTCATATGTGTGTTACAGGATATAAGTGCGTATCTGGCAACATGTATAGTCTAGTACAGCAGTATGCCACCTATATTCATGAATGTGCACATATTTTAGGCAGGGGTTTGCCATCAACAACTAGTGTGGTATACTGGTAATACTGTAACTGGACTTTACAATCATTGCAATGGATGACATATTTCTTTATGCATTAGCTAGATATATACCTCCTGTGGCTAGGTGGTGCATTGTGTCGCATACAGTGTGCCATGTACTGGTGTATAGTGTTACATAGTGGTTTCTTTTTGTTGCTGTGCAGAACATGGTTTAATATATAGAGCGTGCCAGGCACTGTCAGGCACTTGTGGGTTGAGCACTGATATGTGGTATTGAAAGTGTGTATCCTCTGACAGCCAATAGGTTGCTATATATGGCAGTTCAGTGATATCTGTACTGTAGAATGTTAAGTGTGCCACATGACTTGCTCACACATATTGTTTCATTGTCTTCCAGGGTTCATGACCCACCATTGCAACCCAACCTATAGTACTGCTGAGGATGACGTCATAACAACCAGTCTGGTTCAGCACTACACACTGATTTTCTCAAGAACCAGCCAGGACCAGCATGAGTGGACTGCACTGTGGCAATATGTTGTCCATAGGTTAAATGACATAGGCATGCATAACCGGACATATGAGCAGGTACGCCATCACTGCAGTGATTTACTTGGACATGTCTGGCAGCATGAGTCTGATGTCCGTAGACAACAGCTTGCCACAGGTGGTGGGGTTACCATCCATCCCCCCCTCACCAGAGTGGAGGAGCTTCTCCTGAGCCTGGTGGCTCCTGGCCAACAACAACAACAGCAGACATGTATCATCATGGAGTCCGGATCCACCCAGCAAGTTCACCTGGAGCGTGCAGGTAACATGGCATATCTGTAGACTACTGTTACCTCTATTGGTAGATCATGCATATGTGAGATGTGTACTGTGTAGTTAGAAGATGTGGAACCTGGTGTTGTGCAATACTGATAATTTGGAACATAATCTGTAGGCCTGTGACTGTCAACTGTTTTACTACTGTAAGATTGCAAACCCACAGTAACAATGCCACAGTTGTTGCCACTGACAAACTGTCTCATATCCTTGTAGGTCCCTCTGGTGTGCCAGAAAGGCAGCAGACCCATGCTGGTGAGTGTGTTCTACATTTAATATTGCAAATAAAATGTGCATGTCATAGGTGAGGTGTAGGCCATGTACACATGTAACACACCTACGCATAATGCATGCTGTGCATGTTTGCTGTAAGACTATGCACATCTCAGTAATGTGAGTAGCTGCCTCAAACACATGCAATACATAGATAATCCCAAACAATTGTGGCTACACTGTAATGGACATTGGATAGGCAGAGTCGATACACATGCACACAACATACACAACTTTGTCATACGCAGTACATGTTAATATGCTACACATGGCGTATTCAGACACCCGCTGTAAGGACACATTCCAGTATCCCAAATGTCATCCACACAGCACACATAATATACATGAGGGGTAGAGGCCTATCATGGGGCGGTGCGACACTCTTCAACACACAACACATTCATGTTAGGCAGTGCTCCCTATTGGGCACCTTAAAATCCCATGTAACAACTGGCTGTGAAATGGTGAATGTAGCCATGGTACTGCAGTTCAGGTACAGCATGATAGATGCCGGTCTGGCATACATTAGTAGCCTTGAGTGACCACATGATGCTGCATGATGATGGCTCATGGTACTACACCCCATCCAGTTACAGTAACCACAGTACTACACATAGCATTCATTGCTATACACCTCAATGTTGTGTGTGTGCAAACATATGCACCTATACACAATATGCATAGCAATCACCATTTGCAAAAAGTGACACATATATGTCTTGTAATGCTATTGAGTGTATAGGTCACATGACACACATTGGTTATGTGTGATGTTTAATGTTGCAGTTGTGTTGTAGCATGCCATGTCATGGCTGGCACTGGCATGTCCACAATATGTTCTACACTCACCATAACTACTGTACAATGGCTATGTTGAGCAATGGTATTCCATCAGGTATACATGCACCACTGATCCTGTGTGTATACATAGCATGCATGAGCTAAACTTGTGTCCACAATTATCTGCTAAAGACACAGATGCTCTTAGCAGAAATGGATATCTATGTGACACACAGATACACATCCAGCCATGGTATGTATACCTGTGACTGATGGTGCACAGGACATTAAAGAGCTTTTAGTACTTGCACAGCAATGTTGTGCCCATGTACACATTGTGTTCCAGGGTGAGGCCAATCATTGAACAACAACACACATGCATCAAAGCCATGTATACTGTGATTAGCAAGGACTGTCTACACTCACACTGCATGCTGTTGAGCAACACACGTCCTGCATGCTGACACATGTAATATGACTGTTTGGCTTGTGATACTGTACCTCACCATCAACCGCTATTGAGTATGTTCTGGATTGCTGGTGTTCTGTGTGTGTGTGTTTGTGTGTGTGTGCGTGTGTGTGTGTGTGTGTGTGTCTGCTTTAGTGAGGAGTGTATTTGTGTGCATGTGTGCATGTGTTCATGTGTGCATGTGTTCATCTGTGCATTTGTGCATGTGTTCATGTGTGCATGTGTTCATGTTTGCATGTGTGCATGTGTTCATGTGTTCCTATGTGTTCATGTGTTCATGTGTTCATGTGCTCATGTGTGCATTTGTGCATGTGTGCATGTCTGCATGTGTTCTGACATCATGTACTGGTCGTAAAGTGTGTTTCCTGTCTTCCTCTCACAGGTGCTGAAGGTTGGGCTGGTTCAGTGCAGCAGGGAACCTGATGTCACTGACACAAATAGTGATAATGAGGATAGGTGTGTTGAGGCACAGGCATGTTTGCCAGGGTCTGTCGTTGGGCCACCAATCGACAGTACATAAGTGTCCACCCCATCCATGCACACAGTCATACTGCCTATACATCCATCATCACCAATGCCCTTAACTGAGGGACAGTGTACAGTCGGCAATGGCCAGGACAGTGTGGTATCTATGGCACATGCATCCGGACACAGCAGCCATAGCCAGATGTCTGGAACGGTACCACATAGGCAGATGTCCAAGGGTTCTTGTCGGAGCACTGCTGGTCATCATGCCCCTGGAGGACGTGCCACAGGTCTTACAACCTCACGCATGTTCCAGGCTGTCATGGAGGCACAGGCACATATGGAACAGTACACAAGACAGGGACTAAGGGCACAGAAAGCACATAACACTGCTGTAAATGACAGTATCCATGACCTAGCAGGTGCCATCCATAATTACACTGAGGTCATTGATAGACGTTGGGGTGAGGCATTAGATGTCCTCCGCAATGTCATGTCCATGTGTAAGGACAGTGTGGGGCAGTTGAGACGTAAACGTGGATGTATGCCAGCAACATCAGCAGCTGGCAGTCGCCACAGATGTCCCTCAAGTCACAGCCGCTCCCATAGTGCCAGTACCAGCCCCAGCAATATTGGGGGTGGGCTGTCCATAGACCGTCCTAGAAGACCACGTGCATGTGGCTCTGGCCAGTCCCAGCAGGGACATGGGTCCAGTGTACATATGTCTACCTCTGAGGATAGTACCCAGTCTGGCTTAGTACCTGATACTGTCAGTAGCACCCCTGCCAGGCACAGGTACCATATCCATGGCCAGAGATGGTGATCTGTAAAGCCTGGCAGGTACAGTCTTTGGCTGTCCTACAAATCCCCGTATATGGCAGCCACATGGTGGAACTGTGTGCATGCAGACACATGCACACATAAACCAGACACCTAGGGCTAACACATAACCGCACACATTACATCAACATTGGCCCATACCAGTGCTCTTGGCCCACACACACGCAGACATACATGTTGATTGTATGGCTCAATGTAGGCCTCTGGCAAATCAACAACACACCCTGTGCATATGATGAAACCTGTGCCACCCCCTGTCATCTGTAACATTGATGCAGGAACAGGCTAACATGGTGCTGATGCACAGGGTGACTTTATAGCAGTATAGCAATGTTATCATGTTGTCAGCAGTAAACTGTAATGATATCCTTGAAGGTGTAGCTGAGCAGGCATGATGTATTCAAGCTATAATTGTCAATGTAGTATTGTTTACACCAGTGTTAATTCCAATAGTGTATTGTCTGCCCACGTGCCACTTGGCTGATGTGTGTAGTATTGGCAGCATGTGTTAGAGAGTGAACAGTATGTGTGGGATGTGTGCAGCACAGATTTTCAGGTGTACATTGGTGAACATGGTGGAGGTGCACTGTCTGCATGTACGTGCATAGTGGACACATGGGCAGGGTGACATGCCCTGTATTACACAGTGTTAACACTCCATAGTTTCTATTGGTGGCCAGTATGCATTGTACTACACACATTTTGGAACCTGAGTACACATGTGTGTATGACATGGTTTGACACTGTGCTGTGGGGATACTGTTACTATCTGTCATTGGTTTGCATTCTGGTAGCATACATCACCTCAACAGCCTGACCATGAACATTTGTTAGATGATGTCTTGATAACTGACACTCAGATGTAGGGCACACAGTAACATTTGGATCCTTTGGGTACTATACTATGCCAGTAACCAGTGTTATTCACCTGCACCCATTCCTGGGACCACCCCTGTTTGGCATATAGCTCTCTTAGGTACAAGCATACACAGTAGGGATATGTCCATCCACGTTTGGAAATGCATACTGTGGGCTATAATGCATTCTCCAGATGACACACACATCCTCCACAAGGGTATCATACAGACAGATACCCATTGTCAAACCCATGCTGTAAAGCTATAAGCCAGCTAAAGCACAGTCATCCACCTTCACAAAACATAGTATCCCCACAGTACCACATGGGTATTAGCCTCCAACATGTTGAGCGTGTACCGATGTATACATACAGCCAAGTGTTACGTCATCTCTCCATTGATAATCACATTTCTAAAGGTATTTGGAAATCTCTTGGTGGATCACATAAGCAATAAGGGGTCCACATGCATATCCACAAAGGCTGTTGTACACCTATAATGAATAGCCATCATTGACAGACTTTGCTGCGTTTGAACAGGTTTCAAATATACCTCAGGCATAAACCCTCACTCACACTATTCAATGGAAACCGTAATGAGTGCGTGTGACACGGATGACCTAGGCCAGGGATCACTGCAGTGGCTGGGCTTGTCACAAGCATACAGATGTGACCTCAGGTCTGTAAAGCAGCAGAACACCCTGGCAAAGATAACAGATGTGTTAATGGAGAAAGCAGGGTTCCCCCTATGAAATAATCAAGGTCACATGTATGCATATGTAATTGCCACACAGCTACCTGACATGTGTAATGCACATACTCTTCTCATTGTGATATGTGATACGGTAGTAAAAGCAAAACCCATGACACATTGACCAACAGTGTCACACATGTGAAGCACATACACACACAGTCACCAAGTGCAGGATTCCAACCCCTACCTAACTACGTTATGATACTACAGCAGTATGCATTCACATGACGCACTATACACATTACTGGAAGTTCTTCTTTCCACAGGTATATTTGTAGGATGGTGACATCATCCAACCTGACAAAAGTGAGAATACCACTTTGAATGTGTTGTTGTAGTCTCCAAAAAGGTTGCTTCTTTCCAAGGAGAGACACACACACAGATTCTCATACAGTTGTCAGTTGCAGGATTCAAACCCCTACCTAACTACTTTATGATACTACAGCAGTACGCATTTACACAACGTGCTATATACACGATTGGATGCTCTTTTCATGGGTATATTTGTAGGATGGTGACATCATCAGACTACATAAAGTGTGTACATTAGGTGGGCTCCATAGATGGCATTTCTAAACACTTTGGCAATGTGGTCATCAAAGGAGAGTGTACTATCTACATGGGTCCACAGGTCCATAATTATATTCTCTGTACATACTGGATTACCACCTATGTGGTAATTTGTCTGCACTTTGTTTTATCCAAAGGGATGTCTATGCATTGTTTGGCATTCTGCTTGAGGGCATTGTTTGACACCAGGTATCTGTCTCTGTAAGACCCTTCTGGAGGATGTCTGTGTCAGCCGTAGAGTCGAATATGGACCACAGTTGGCAGTCATCTGCAGACTCATTCAGCCATACTCCTCCCGTACTTGCCTGTACCTCTGAGCAGTATCTACTGAACAGGTCGGGTCCCAGAACCAGGACCTGTGGGATGCCATTTGTGAGTGGCTTACAGTTAGACATGGCACACGCAACTCTGAGCATGTGTGTTCGATCTGTGAGACATTTGGCCAGCCATCCTGTGCCATAGGTGTTAATGTTCAGTCTGGTAAGCTTGTCCATGATGCCAGAGTGGGGAATGGTGTCAAAGGCCTTAGTAAGGTCCAGGTGGTCTGTGTGGCCTACATTCACCTCCATCAATGTCCTTGGTTTCAAGGACATGAACTAGGTTTAGGGGGCAGGAACTGCCTTTAACTAAGCCAAGTTGGGTAGAGTCCAGTGTCTGTTGTTTCCCAATGTGTTTGTTTATGGGTTCCATGATAATCTGCTCCATAGCTTTGCAGAGCAGGCTGTGTAGGCCTATAGGGCAATAGTTTCCAGGTTCTGTTGTGGCATCACCTTTGTGGAGCTGGATGGCTGTTGCTGTATGCCATTCTTTAGGTACATAGCCTGTGGTATGGCTGAGTCTGGACAGTGAATGTAGGTGAGGATGTAGTTCCTTTTGGGGCTGGTGTAAGACACAGCCTGCCACACCATCCAGATCCACTGATGCTGTGTCCGTAGCTTTGGAGAGTGCTGTTTCTACTTGCATGTCCATGATGTCTGGGGCTGTGCATTCTTCTGGGATGGACACAGACCCTTTTGGGGTGATGGGGGGATTGAACTGCACTTGTCTACCAGGATGAGGCCAATGTCAGTTGGTCCAGTGTATGTTTTGCCACTTTGCAGTGGCTGACAGCATATTTGTGAGTTGCCACCTACATGTTTTGTACAGCTAATGAAGGATTTGTGGTGGTGATTCTTACATTCCTTGGCATTTTGTCTTTAGAAACAGGCCTTGCATTTTTTTATGAGCAATCATTGTGTCTTCCTAATACTGATCAGTGATGCCTTTCCTTTTGTGAGGTTTACCCTATCATGTGTTAGTTTCCTCCTTCTGTTGTATAGCTTATTTATGGGCAGCAACCACTGGCTTGGTGTCTTCCTTTTGGAGGTGTGCATCTTGGTTTTATTTGGGATGTCTCGATCCATGCATCCCTGTAGATGCTCATAGAATGCACTTGTAAATGATGCTGCGGATTGTATAGCATTATTCTATAGCAAGGGGGCTTTGGTACTTTACACTTTGGTCTTGAGAAGTGTGCATTTTGCTTTTGCAATGTCTTCACAGTGGTTTACTTGACTGGGGGGGATGTGGATGTCCACTGTGATTACTTTATGATCTGTATTACCAGCAAGGGGTTTATCTCTGTTGCGGAACACTGGTACCCCATGTTGGTGATGCTCCAGTCCAGTACGTTGTCACCTCTAGTAGCCATGGTGGCCAGCTGTTCCAGGGCATTTGAGTGTTTACACTCTAGGAAGCACTGGGCAATGGACATTGTACACCAGTAATTATCCCGGTCAATGTTTGGCAGTTGTAATCCCCTCATATAATGCTGTTTGGTAGGACCTTTATATTTTCCACTGTTCTCAGGAATACTGTCTAAGGTTCCTGAGACATGGTAGGTGATCTGTAGCAGCCTACAATGTGATAAGCAGCTTTGCCCAATGTGACTTGCACTTGCATGGTCTCGAGGCCTCATGCTGTGCCACTGACCTGGAGGTGTGTGTATCCATAAGGTAAATGGATACACCCCTTCCTTCTGTATTTCACTCTGGGTTTTGGGTCCAAGGATCAGAGGAATTGTGAGTGTTTTACGTGGGGCATGTCCAACAGCTCTGTATTTGACAAAGCTTTGTATGTTATGCAGAGATCACCTCTGAGTAGGCAATATGCAAGACAGTACAGCTGGAGCATTTACAGATGGTCTGTGTATGGCATGTATGTCCGGCCACCAATGCTCCTTGTGAGGTATTTCTGCAGGCTTTACAGTTGTTGTAGATGTCTTGTGAGGTACATAGCAGAAGGGGCGTTGATGGTCACCCTCTTACACACATCTGTGCACATCCAGCTTTGCCTTATTATACTGTGTTCCCCCTACATATATATATATATATATATATATATATATATATATATATATATATATATATATATATATGTACATAGGTAGGTAATAGGCTATCTGCCTGAAGGCATATATTAGTATGGCCAGAGTGTGCAGCTATCTCCACCCATGGTGTTAACTCCCTAGGCCTCTGTGTAGTAGAGCTGATGAAGTGCTGCCTGGTGTGACACTTCAGTTTCACATATACTCATGAAGGCTCCTCTGGAAGAGTGTCAGTGAGAGACTCAGCCTACTGTTGGTGGGAGCCTGTTCCAAAGCAAGGGATGTCTGTGAGGTAGTACTGTATCCCTCCAACATGTTCTATTTAATGTTGTGATGATGATATCCCTAGAGCATGTGGTACTGTGAGCTTGGGTTTACCACAGATAGCGCATGTACATCAGTTCTGCATTGGACATGGACCTGTCTGTTGGGCAGAGATCTCATGAGTAGACAGTATGCAACAGAGTACAGATTGAGTTAAATTCAGTCATGTTGCATGGGGCAACTGTTTGAGGCCAGTAATCCTCTTGTTGAGGTACTTCAGTGCTCTTTCCAGCTGCTGAAGGTGCCTAGTCAGATGCATTGCAACTTTGATGTGGTACTCTCATACAGGTCTGATGACTGATGGGCACAGGGAACCTCCTTTGACCTACATGCAAAGACTTTGGCGGTTTGTGGGAATACATAGCATGTATTTCTAACCACTTTGTGAATGTGTTTCTGGAAGTGGAGATGACTATCCACATGTGTCCATATCAACTCCATATTTATGGTGTTGGCACCTATGTTGTATTTGTATGATTGTAGCTCGGGGCCATAATCCTGTCACCACATCTGTCTGACTGTGAACCTTTATAAGTATGTCTCTGTTGTCCCAAACATCGGGTATGACAATATTTGCGCAGTCAGCCACAACCTTTGCTAAACATAGCCCTCATGTGTTTGACTGTATATCTGAAGAGCATACATCAGACAGGTGGAGTCTCGTGACTGAGCCATGGGGGACAGCAGTTGTTACTAGCTTGAACAGGTGACCACATTTACTTACCTTATGGGATCTATCTGTGCCCCAGTTGGCAATCCATCAGATGACATACATATTTATGCATGGGTTGTTGATATTATGGATATGACATGTGTCTGGGATGTTTGCAACAGGCTTTACAAGGTCTATGTGGGACATGTGTAGCTCATTTTATTGCTGTATGTCCTGGGTGACTGCTTTGAAAACAGTGTAGCAGGTTTGGGAACCATGATCTGCCCCTGAACAAACCAATATGGCTAGGGTTGGATGTTTGTAGGCTCCCAATACCTCTGTTTAAGAGGTCCATCATGATGGACACCATGGCCTTGCAGATAAGGCTTAATAGGCTTATAAGACAATAGTTCCCATGGTCTGTTGTGCATGAACACTTGTGGAGTGTGCCAAACATTGCTGTAACCCATTCAACAGTTTCATATCCTGTACAGAGGGTGATGCTCAACAGACTGTTCAGGTGCAGGGTCTGTTTGTTCTGCAGTTCACTATGACACAGCTAGGGAAACAATGTAATCCCATAGATGCCATGTTTTCAGGTTTGGAAGGAGCTGTTTACCCATTCTATATGTGATATCTGTGCTTTCACAATCTCCAGGTATGATGATGGGGCCTTTTGTCAGTGAGAGGGGGGTATGTATGTATGAGCCTGTCTAACAGGATGTTGGCAATGTCAATCATTTACAGTTTGCACTGACTCAGGACATATATGAGTGTACATTGCTATTTATGACATAGCGGAAGGAAGCATCATGGTTCTTTATGGACTCCTTCACAGATTATTTTGCCAGAACATGGATTGGATAATGTTTGGCATGCACATTGTTTATTGATGATACTGATTGCAGGTTTATTGATCTTCTTTGCTTTTTCACTTTCTGTGAACAACTTAAGTATTTGTGGAACATAGGTTCATAGGTTGGTACTGGGCTATCTGCCCGAAGGCATATATTAGCCCAGCCACATTGTGCGGTATTCACCGCCCCTTTAGTAGTTCCCTAGACCCTTATACTAGCAGCTAGTACCCTTGGCCCCTATCTAGTAGTGCTGTTGGTGTGATCCCTGGTGTGAACTTTCTGTTACCCATCCACTCATCAAGGTTCCTCTTGAAGAGTGATAGTGAGGGGCTCTGTCTTATGTAGATCGGGACCCTGTTCCATAGTAAGGGAAGTCTCTGCAAAGGGAATCTATCGCTTCAGCATGTTCTATTCATTGTTGTGTTGAGGTTTATATCCCTAGAGCATGTAGCTCGAGTAGATTTGGTTTTGCTAAGATGGAGCATGTTCAACAATTCTGGGTTGGACATGGCTCTGTACGTTAGACAGAGATCGCCTCTGAGAAAGCGGTATGCAACAGAGAACAGTCTTAGCTTTTTCAATCGTGCTGCATAGGACAACTGTTTGAGGCCAGTAATCCTCTTGGCTAGGTACCTTTGTGGTCTTTCCAGCTGCTGGAGATGTCTAGCCACTTACATTCCAATTGGTGCATTGTACTCAATAATGGGTCTGATGAGGGAAGAGTAGAGGGGCACCATTACATCCTTAGATCTTGATGCGAACCCTTTTGTGATCAGATGGGTCACATAGAAGGATTTTCTAACCACTTTGGCAACATGGTTATCAAAGGAAAGCTGACTATCTACTTAGGTCCCTAGATCCCTTATTTCTTCTTCAGATTTCAGGGGATTACCTCCTATGTTGTAGTTTGTGGGTACTTTGTTTTTTTCCAAAGGGGATTACTACGCATTTTTTTGCATTTAGCTTGAGACCATGGCTTTGACACCATGCATCAGTCTCATTTAGGCCCTTCTGGAAGATCTCCCTGTCGGCCGGAGACTCTATTATAGCACCCAGTTTGCAGCCGTCCTTAGTCAGCCACAGCCCTTCCATGCTTGCCTGTACTTCTGAGAAGTATATGCCAAACAGGAGGGGCCCCAAGACAGAGCCCTGAGGCACACCACTCATTACTGGTCTGGATTCAGACATAGATCCCGTTTGCGATCCATCTTGTGACGTAAGGGTTTATGCCCAGGTTGGTGAGCTTATTAATAATACCTGAATGGGGAATGGTGTCAAATGCTTTAGCAAGGTCAAGGTAAGCCATGTGTACCCCCTTTCCCTTATCTATAGCCTGAGTAACTGTCTCAAAGAAATCCACCAGGATCAGGAGGCATGATCTGCCCTTGACGAAGCCGAACTGTGTGGGGTCCAGCCACTGGAGGTTCCCAGTCTCTCCATTTATGAGTTCCATAATGATTCGCTCCATAGCCTTACAGATCAGACTGGTCAGGATTATTGGTCGGTAGTTCCCAGGGTCAGTTGTGACCCCACCCTTGTGTAGCGGGACCAACATTGCCATGCACCATTCTATGGGCACATATCCTGTGGAGAGGCTGAGACTGAACAGGGTATTAAGATGCGGGGTTAATTCCTTTTGGAGCTCGCCTATGACACAGCCTGGGACACCATCTGGTCCCATGGAGGCAGTGTTTTTAGCTTTAGATAGAGCCTTGTTAACCAATGTATCAGTAATAATTGGACTTACACAATCCCCAAGAATGGTAATAGGCCTTGTAGGTGGTGAGGGGGGGAGAAATTTGCACTGAACCTGTCAGCCAAGATGTTGGCAATGTCAGAAGGGTCAGTGTATTTTGTTCCATTTTGTACAAGCTCAGAACAGACCTGAGTGCTGCCATTTAGGTTTTTGATGTAGCCATAGAAGGCCTTATGGTTATCCTTGGCATCCTTGGCAACTTTCATTTCAAAATTAGCTTTAGTTGACTTGATGAGGGCCCTCAATTTCTTACTAATGCTGATCAGGGATGATTTTTCTACTTGAGATTTGGCCTTTTTTTGTATAAGTTGCCTCCTTTTATTGTAAAGTTTGCTTATGGCCGGGGTCCACCAGACTGGTTTCTTCTTGCTTGAGGAAGGAGTCTTGGTTTTATTTGGGATAGCATGGTCCATGCAATCCTGAAGATGCATATAGAGTGCCTTGGTGTAGGATTCCGCATCCTGGATATCATTATCCTTCTGCAAGGGAATAGTGAAGCTTTCCACTTCGGATGCAAGTAGTTTGAAGTTTGCTTTGGAAAGGTTTTTGACTATGGTTTCTTTGATTGGGGGAGGTGGAGGAGTGAGGATGTTCAGGGTTATCAGTTTGTGGTTGGATCTGACCAAGGAGGGGGTGATAACGGGTGTGGTACAATGGGCACCCATATTTGTGATGATTAAATCCAATATCTTGTCCCCTCTAGTAGGGGAACATACTAGTTGTTCAAGGGCATTTGAATTTATAAATTCTATGAATCGCTGAGCATAGGAGTTGGAACATTGGTAGTTCGCCCAGTCTATACCAGGGTAGTTGAAACCATGCAAGATTATGGTGTTGGGTAGGACCTTTATATTTTCCAATGTCTCAAGGAATGCAGAGTGAGCATCTTGGGACATGGTGGGCGATCTATAACCGGCTACGACTTGAAAAGTGGTTTTGCCTGCTGATAGTTGCACATGGATGATCTCTGGGGCATCATGCTGCGATTCTAACCTTGAGATATGGGTATCCTTGATGAATATGGATACACCTCCGCCCTTTGTACTGCACATATGTACTGTACATAGTTTGATTATGACAGGGTTCCAATATATTATATGTGTCTGTTTTCATATAACTGTGTTCACAAGGCAGGATTGGTGAATAGTGACAGGTTCCTGAGGTAAAACATGCAACTGCCAGATATGTGTGGCCCACTGCTGTACTCAGACATGACCTAAGTGTGTGAGCATGCCCAGTATGACCTTTCAGTATGTTGTTGCCTGACATTTGCTTTGTTTATTTAAGTGTGTGAGCATGCCCAGTATGACCTTTCAGTATGTTGCTGACTGACATCCACTACATTTGTTGACGTGTGTGAGCATGCCCGGTATAGACATTTATACTATATGTGTGTGGAAAAGCAAGTTGTATTTTTACTGCAGGGCTCACCTTTGTGTCATAAATCAACAGGGATCATGCTGTGCCTGCAGGGCTTCCATGAGACACTTTGCATAGACTTATCAATATTTCTACATACGGGGGGACAGCTATTCTTTGTACATTTCTACCCAGGGTCACACCTGATTGTTACTGTGGGTATACATAGGATGAGGGGTTCACCTGACACTTATACACATTTGCTAGGCCTGCACTGCTATGTAAGGTACACCATTTCAGTCTGTACTGTTGCCTATCGTACTGGCTTGAGGCATACTACTGTACTACAGATCTTAGCGTCCAATGTCACGTATATTAGATTGTGACTTCATAGCCTACCCAACCCACATCACACCACCTGGCCTGCTGCTCTCTGTCTGCATAGGCCTGTGGGGGAGGTTACCCATATGCCTCTTTAGGGGCATGGTACAGCATTTCTTTGTGTTTGCATTAGTGTACAATTGTCCTGCTGTGTCTGTGCAAGTAAAATGGTGTCATGGCTTAGTGGTTCAGTACTGTGACTATAGTGCACAGTATCCTGGGTTCGAGCCCTGTCACTGCTTTTTATTTTCATGATGGGAAGACCAGACTGCTTCAGGAACAGTAAAGCAAATATGAGCATATTTACCTGACTTTGCTCAACTTTGCCTGACTTTGTCCGACCTTGCCCAACATTGCTCTACACTGCCCGACGTTGCGCTAGTTAGCGCGGGCAATTTTGTTTACATATACTAAATAGTGGTAAAAGCTGCTTAGTACTGCTTTATATTGCTTAAAACATGGCAATCATGCCTCAGGTGGTGCTGCAGGGCTGCCTATGTCAGATGCACATAGTACACTCCCTATACATGTTTGAAAACAGGTAGTGTCAAATTAGGCATCCCTTTTATTTTATGTGCAAGTCAGAGAGAGGTATCATTCCCAGGGATCCTATTGAGCCAGTGTATGTGCTATGAGTTGCCTCTTTGCCAAGGCCAAGGCATACTGGGCATGCCTCCTTCTGCCTATTGGGGCAGGCTCAGGTTGTTCCTCCTCCGAGTCACGCTCTGCCTGTGATGGCCATGGCAATGGTGGGGGACTGTTTGGCCCTGCACCATTCTGTTCCTGCTGCAGCTGTTTTTGCAGGATTATATTATGTAGCATGGCACATACCATGACAATTTGGGTACATGTAGTTGGTGAGTACTGCAAGGCTCCACCAGATGTGTCCAGGCACTGGAACCGTGACTCGAGCATCCCAAACACACGCTCGATTACATTTCGTGTTTGGGCTTGTGCCTCATTATGGAGTTCTTGTTCAGGTGTGTGTGCATTTCTGATGGGTGTCATCCGCCACGGTTCCAGTGCGTATCCAGCATCCCCCACTAGGTGACTGTCAGGGATGTCCCCATTGACAAATTTCTGGTACAGCTGCATCAGATGCCAGATATGGGAATCGTGGTAGCTTCCAGGGCAGCCAGCACACACATTCAGTATTATGCCCTGGGCATCGCACACGACCTGGCAGTTGATGGAGGGGAAGCCCTTTCGGTTGATGTAGGCCCTACCCCGCTCACCGGCTGGTACTTTGTTGTGTATGTGCATGCAGTCTGTTGCACCCACTACCTCAGGGTATTCCGCTATTTGCTGAAAAAGACGCATATTGCTGGCCAATGCCTCACGGGAATTGGGGAAATATACATGATCACCGACATGTGCTGACATGGCATTCAGGAACTGGTGCAGTACCCTGGATGCTGATGCCTGTGAAATCCCCATCATATCACCAGTTGGTCTCTGGAAGGTACCTGTTGCTAGTATTCTTAGGCCAACACATACCTTGGTTTCCACTGGGATGGGTTCCCCTCTGTTGGTTCTGTGTGTGAGGCATGGAATGCACAGCTCAACAATTTGCTGCAGGAGGTCTCTGTCCACTCTATAGCACTCCACTATCTCCAGCTCATGTAGCCCCTGGTAGGTTACCCTGGGTCTGTACACTCTTCTCCATCTCCTCACTGTGGGTTGCTCAGCAGCATTCGCAATGGCACCACCCTCAGCATCTTGCACATGTTGGCTTATGATAGCAATGGCAGCCCCTAACATTTTTTTTGTCTGAGTTAAGCTTTTTAAGTTTTCACTCTTTGTATACTGCAGTGTTGCAGTGTTCTTGAGAAAAACGTGGAATGTTGTTTGCAGAGTTTTAAGTGCTGGCCTGGGCTAGTGTACTGCCTGTGTAATTGGCTGATTCTGATTTATTTCACCTGGCAGCTCTGCTAGTTCTCCTTGGTTAACTTCCTACTACTTCTTTTCCTTCCTTTTCAGTTTCTGTTTCCACAATGAGCAGCCCCACACAAAGAAGTGCAAACACGCGCACACAAGCACACACGCACACACACAGGCTTTCGCAGGCTTACACAGGCTTAAACGGGTGCACACGTGCACACACAGTCTTACACAGGCTTACAGGTGAGCACACGCGCACACATGGTGTAAGCACGTTTGCAAGAAATTTCAGATATATCCACAGCGTACACCTTCGGTTCCTGGGTTTCAGCTAGGACAACTGTAGACACGCCTCTTGCAATCCTGAGTAACTCATGGCAAACACAAGCCACTCTGCTCCAATAAGCTTACAGTCTTTCAGACATACTCCCTCATTATGTCACCTATCTTCTACTCTACTACTCCCCCACTCCTACACTTACACTCTAGGGACATGGCTCACATACCAGGGAAAATTGGGATTCACTATCCTTATCCTCATTTGCATAAGATTGCCTACTAATGCTTGGTTACATCTCTAAAACTGAGCTTCCCCCCTTAGCAACCACTATTCAGTAGTCATGTTGGCTTCAGCCTGCCATTCACCTGCATGGCAGAATAATCTTTTTATTAAACATGCTTAGTTTTGACTATTTTTTAATTATTTTCTGGTTTTTAAAGCGCCATACGTTTGTGTGGCGCTGCGCTATGCTTAAACATCGGAGATCGGGGAAAAAAATAAAAAATAATTTTTATTAATTTTCAACCTATACAAATGCCAATGCCTTATATTTGGCCATTGGCATGCTTCCTCAACTGGATGCATACTTTATTTGGAGCTGTCATAGCTCTGTTTAGCTATTTGCAGAATGGTACTTCGTTACCAATGGAGTACATTTCTGCAAAAAACACTGCTCTTCCACAGACAGGTTAGTGGTTCCTGGATTGCAAATTTACCTCATTTGCATACATTTCAGCATCTAATGAGGTAATTTGCATACCATAACACTGTCCGTGCAAGAGTAGTTTTAGGAGCTCTCATGCATGCCCCTGCCGGCTATTGCTGAATCGCTCGGCAGACATATTGCCTGTCTGACGTCTTATACTACTCTTAGACTCCGTGCAAGCCTTCGTGAATCCGGCCGTATGTTACAGCTACTATCTACACTAATTTAGGCAGGAAACACTAAAAAATGTTTTAAACAGCAGAAAAACAGCACAAGACACTAACATTTTTAAAAAGCAGAAAAATAGCAAGGAAACACTAAATAATGTTTTAAAAAGCAAACACATCAGTTATTTAGAGCAGTGCTTGGCAGGAAAACCGAACAAACCAAACAGATGCTTTGCAAACAGTAAAAAGTAGCGATTACTTTACAAACAGTGAAAATATCAAAAAAGCTTTGCAAACAGTGAAAACAAGAGAATATGATTTAACAGGCCCAGTAAGGCAGACAAATGCAGTACAAACAGTGGAGTTTAGTTACAGTATTGAAATGCAGTATTAAATAAGCAGAACACAATAAAAAGTGCAGTAAATAGGCAACTTATGGTTTTTGGAAGCTCAGAAACCAATAGTCATCTGGTATCTCTGTTCAGAGTTGTGGCTGGTAACCCACCTTAGTTCAGAAAGACACAAATAAACTAAAGATAAGACATACATGGCACACAATGTTAGAATGCTCATTTGATTTATTGTCTTTCCCAGGAATTCAGAATTTCCCATTTGGCCTTATCACAAAAAAAGCTTTCACTTATTTACCATTTATTCACTAGATTAGTGCCAGTAGGCTAGTGGGCTCTTTTCAGGGAAAGCCTGAGGTGGTATTTGTACTACTACTGAAATTTGGCCAGAGCATTGAGAAACTTCCACTGCTGTTTTTAATAGGTACCATAAGAAGTTTTGCACCCACTGGAGCTTCCACCAACTTAATCAGATGGGACCACAGTTCAATGTCTCATTTAGTGGGTAACACACTCAATAGTGCGGCACCCCTTTATATTGCAGTGCAGTGTTAGCAATCTATCTGTTTGTTGTGGGGATAGAACTCACAGCTGTCTGCACCAAAGGTAAGTGTGTTACCTTTTGACCCAGTGCTACTGTGTGCAGTATTGATGTATTATTTATAACATTATATTAGCCATGTTAATGCCACTAATAGCAAACCTTGACAATACAAACTTAAGGACAGTTTCATAGAAGCCAGTTAGCATAAGCAAAGTGTCTTTGGGAGATGAGAGAAAACATGTTTATTTTTATTTATTTATTTTGTTTGTTTTCTGGGTATTTTCCAGCTGGGCATGAGGCCCATTTTCAGTGGAGGCCCGGGGAGAAAAGCTCCATACATACAAACAGACAGTATTAAACAATCAAACTGAACATGTATTAATCAACAGTAGGCTGCCTAGGGAAAACTGTACTTACATTAACAAAATATATAACCTTCACCAAGACAGCAGGCAAAAGCAAGGAATACACTCCTGATCCTCAGTCTGATAATGGCAGCATTAATGCCTGTGCCATCATGCCAACAGATTAACAAATTAATAGCTATTTATATTATTTAGTGCATAATACATTTAGCATGTTAATAACATCATTGATGATTATTGCCAGATGATGCATTATTCACCCAGAAAAGCTGATGTGCAGGAATTATATATAAAAAATCAGATCCTTGGTTAATGAAATTACATTGCAACTCCCTTTCCATTACTACTAGTGTTTTCAGGTGGGTTATACACCCTGAAATTTAAAGCAAGTGCATTCCAGTGTAGTACTTAATGACTTATTTCCAGTTTGGGAAATTTGGTACAGCCTTACACATGGTATAAATTTAACAAACATTCAACCATTCATTATGTAGATGGCATTTTGCTGGTTTCTGAAGGATTTATTTATTCAGAAATAATATTCTATGGGATAGTCCCATAATTATCTATTAACTGGAACTTCCTAAAAATCCTCCCTTTAGATGATATTGTAAATTAATTCAATACACCTTTCCTGAATATCCTAAATAGCTTTGCACCTCCTAGAAGGAAGAGACTAAAAACAAATAATGCAATTTGGCTATCCAAAAAGGGTAGAATGCTAATGGAAGATACAGAAAAAGCATGGAAATAATGAAAAAATATAAAAGACCACAACATCTTAAAACTTCAAAATACATTGCAATCATGCTAAAAAGCAAATAAATTAAGATAAAAACTATACTATAATAACTTTCTAAATAATATGAAACACCACCCTAAAAATTTCTGTACAGCCATTAAAAAATCTTGCATCCTGGTCAAAAATTCAATGCTAACCCCTCTCCCAATAACTCACCACTCAAAACCACAATATAATTCAACTCTTATTTGATAAATAGTATAGCATTTCTAACTAAGAATCCCCTACTATCTAATCCTAACCCTGTGCCACAGCCACATATTAGTGCATCTACTTTAACCTTCAAAACGTTGCCCACATCCTGTATAAAACTACTCTTAAAGAATCTCAAACTATGCTGTACCTCAGCTGATGATCTTCTAAGTAATTACCTTAGAATAGCAGCTGAAAGCATTGCTTACCTTCTGTCAATCCTTATAAATAGGTCAATCCAGAAATCCCACATTCTCTCTCTCAGGAAAACGTCACACATTATTCCTCTGCTCAAAGGAGGAAATTCAACAGATATTACTAACTTTGGACTTATAGCAATCTTATCCGCCCTCCCTAATACTTGAAAATTTATTCAAAAACAATTGTTAAACTATCTCCTGCAGGAAGAAGTCTTATCTCCCACACAATATGGCTTCCATTCTTCCCATACACTAACACTGCACTTTTAAGCCATATAGATAATGTCAATGACACTAGAGAAAACCACAAACTAGTTTCCTAATTATTTCTAGAGTTGCCTAAAGCCTTTAACATAGTTTGTCACAGCAAACGTCTACTTCTAATGTCCTCATTAGGTCTCTGTCAGCCCACCATTCTATGGTTCAAAAACCACCTATCCAGTAGGTATCAGTCAGTAAAATAGCACTTGACCTTCTCTCCATTCCTCCCAGTCAGCAACAGTGTAACAGAAGGCTTTATCCTTGGACCCCTCCTCTTTAACATTCTCAACAACACCCTCCACAAATCCAAACAACAGGCCTCCCTAATATAGTGCATAGATGACTCCACATTCATCTGCACATTCAACAATATGGCACACCTCAAAAAACTACTGAAGAAGCATTAACAACCACTGAAACATGGCTTTATAAGTCACAACTTATGCTCAATCCTGAAAAACTATACTAATGTACTACTTTTTGAAAATCTCTTTATCTCATGAAAAAACAAATTTTAAAGTTCTCTTTCTTGGTAATACAACCATCAAAGTCACTTCTTGTAGTGAATCATTACAGGCGATAGTGGATGATAGTTATAAATTTGACCTGCACCTACAAAATTGCATAAGGAAGTCTCATTAAAAAATAGGGATGCTTTACAGAAACAAAAACTTTCTCATCAATCCAACTAAAACTATACTTGCCACTAATTATTACCTCCCCAAACGTCTTTATGGCACTCCCATCCTTACTTATCTCCTAGCATCACAAAAATCAAAACTTTATAGCAAAGTTGCTAAATTTACAGCAAATACCCCTTTCAGAACCCACCACTGTATAGCACTAAAAAGCCTAAATTGGTTAGAACTACTCCATCAACTTACATATATACATCTTCTTACCATCTATACAATTATCCTTCATCTGTCTGCTTGTCCAGCACTAAACAACATTCTAGACAACTATGTTCTCAGTTGGTCATTATGACCCAAATAACTAAAAACTCCTGTCTGTCCATATAGCTATCAAATCTGCTTGGCATTGTCCATGCTCATACCATGTTACTAAGGTCAGGAATCCTTGCCTGTATCCATCAGGTCAATATCCTCCCACCCATCCTTCAAAACCATTCTTAAAGACTTCCTAACCGAAAGCTAGCTCTGTTGTTGCTCATCTCCAGGATAGGCTATATTCCTCAATGTGAACACGTGCCTATTCATACCTTACATCTCCATGCTCTCCTTTCTTCTCTCACTTCCTTATGTCTGTCAATTTAACTTCACTGGCTTTCTCTCTAAGTATACCAAAAATCTGCTTTTCTCTCACTTCATACAGCAATTCATGTTTGGATTATACTAACATACCTTTAATTTCTCAATGAATTGGTTAAAATTTCTCTAAGTATTAAATTGTCATATGACTTGTATCTATTCTTAATCAATGTTTTCATATTATGTCTAATTTAGTATAATTATTTTAACTGTATATATTTTTTTGAATTATTTTTGAAGATTGTTAAATTATTGTTCTTAAAATGTTTTCTAATACTTTGGAGTTTTTCTCCCTGATCTCTGCTGAAAATGGGCTCCTACCCAGTTGGACTTTCCCGATTCAAATGTCAATAAATACTCAGGGTGGAGCGCAACCAAACTTACATTATCTGTCAGTGTTGTTATCAGAATAAAGTAATTTATTTTCCTAAGGAAATGTCTAAGCCATTCTGGGAAAAATATGAATTTCCATGCATAGAGATGTTCACTAAAATTAAATCATTTTGATTATCACAAACTTAGAAACGCTGAAGATACAGTAACCCAGAATGAAAAAGTGTGAACAAAAAAATTGTAATCTTTACAGACATAGATAATAAAATCCTGAAATGTCATTCACTTTTAGTATACATGGTGTTTTTCATGGACTCCTAAAGCAGCATAACTGACTTTTCATTGATCTAAAAGATAACATATGGACTGTTTTGGAAATCCTTTTTTTGTTGTTTGTTTGTTTAATGTAACAGGAGTACCGCTGGCATGAAAAGTGAGTCAGGAATAGAAATCATCAGTAATGCTCTGATAGCTCAGAGGTTAACATGTGGAATGGAGATAATAATAGTAAAAGGTGGTTTCCCTATGCAATCTGGAGGAGAAATTCCCAGAGCTTCAGTAGCGCATATAATGTAAAATCAAACAGCATAAGGCTGAATGATTTTCTCCCTAGGAAATCATTGTCGGCACACACTTAGAAATTGCACCAACAATTCACTTTTTAGGGAAATTTCTCTCTTCTCTGACTTTGTGTGTGAGCTCAAAGTTCATATATATGTTTGAGGGGCTTGGGAGGCTTAACCCCCCCCCCCAAAAAAAAAAACCCAAAAAAAAAAAAGGAGTTTTTCACCCTTTTGCTTTTCTGGCACTTTTTTCTGTTGCAGTAGAAATGTAAAATGTTTATATCAGTTTTGACAGGTAATTAAAAAAAAGAAAACATTTATTAACAGCTATCACTTTTTGGATAGCCATCATCTTATAAGAGTCAGTATTCGCATTCAGATAACTGACTTTTCCGCATTATAGCAGTAATATATGTTTTAAGTTTGAAACCTAATATTATCACACTTGGATAGACAAGGCTTGAGACTGGTTTTGCTATTTTTAAATTACAGTATATTTGTAGAGTGGCATTTGTTCCAAGAATAAGCAGAACAGATGATGCCATCTCAGACTTGCTGGTATACAGGTTCTGTTAATGATTTCTCTTACGATACTTGGAAGGACAACCATATCTCTGAAAATCTAAAGAGGCATCAGTAAGACAAGTTTTGCTTTAATCTGATGCTTCTGGGTGACACACATGATAAAGTTATGCTTGTATACCACTGCACAATTCAGAATCGTTCAACTAACATGAAATATATTAAGCAGAATTTAATGGCTTCAGCCAGAAATTAATTTTATGATGCCTTTATGGTGCAAGGTGGGGTTATCATATAGAATGTCAAGGTCATATACCATTGCAATAATACCATAGCTTAAACAAAGTGTTGCGCAAGACTATATCACAAGGTGGGTGACAGGCAGAATTACTTATGAGTGTAACATTCTGCAATATAAGCATCAGTGGCAGCTGGTGACTTCAAATCAAAGGGGAGCTGCAGGAGACAGCTGAATGGGTGGGCCAATGGGAAGGGGTATGGCCAACTAGAAAGGGGTGGAGCTATGCTCAAAACCACAAAAACTGGGACTTATTTAAATATGCTGCCCTGGGTGTCAAACCATCATTATGAGAGTCCAATCAAGACAAAATGAAGTGTAGAAGGAAAAAAATATTTCAGTGCATTGGCTACATGACAGCTTATTTAATATCTAGATGGAAACAAAAAGGCTGTGAGGCATGAAAAAATAAATTACTTTTTAAATACGTTATTGGAATGCCAGTCAAAATCAAGTATAAAAAAACAAGCAGCACTCAACTCAAATCACTTCTCCTTGCACTGCAGTTCTAATTATAATTTATATTCAGCTTTATAAAAGTACCAAGTAACATGCTGAAAGTAGCAATATCCCCATGTTTCTTATCCAAAAATGACTTCCAGACTGACAACAACTATCTACTTGTTTTATGGGAAAAACATAATCAAAGTAAAAAAATGAACAGCAAACAAGAACAAGTTCAAGGTCAATTGCTTAAAGGATTATTGCACATGTTATGGACCACACATGATAGATTCGCATTCTGTTTAGTTTACGGGTAAAGCCTGCAAAAATTACTGCAAGTCTCCAACAAATGTAATGAGCTTCTGAAAATATTGTAATCCTGTCCTTTATTACAAATATTGTCATATGCATTTCAATACCTAAGGCTTACATTATCTAGTTATGTAAATATTCTCTGTATGGCAACAACAAAAAGGCTTTCAATGTTGGTAATTCTTTAACAGCATGCTTATTAAAGCTTACTTGCATCTTACAATTTCAGACAAGCTTACCTGATGGTCATTAAAGCATTGCTACTTAAACACAGAGCAACAGGCACTGCAACAACATGCATTTTCTGAATAATAAGAAGCATAAATGAACAGTATAAAAATATGTCAGAAAACCAGAACATTCTGCAAAATCAAGGACAGATGAAAAGCCACTGTAGTACTTGTGTCTACCTTGGATGGGGGGATACTCTGCACACTTACACTGCATAACTGCTCCTTGCCTTGCTTGGACACATCCAGAGTCACTACATGGGGGAGTGGGGTGCAACAAGTATGTCACAATTAGAAATGTCTTTGGCTGACTGTGATGGCCTTGACACATTTGTTATACCTCTCAACCTCAGAGCAAGAAATCTGGACAAAGTCATAAATAGAAGTAGGACAAAGGCCCAAAAATAAGGACAATTTTTAAATATTGTTCTTATAAACTTAGAAAAATAATAGAATAGAATAGTAGGTCTTGCATTATTATGAATTTTCTGAAGGGTATGAAATCTGAAACTCAAATCTCTGCCATTATTTTCTAACTTCAGTCTTTAATGATTTGTCACTAATTTAGCAGAAAACCACAATTTTATGAAAAACGGACCAAAGATGTAATGCAAAAATATAAAATAGCCACACAATACAGCTGGGAACCTGTCAAAGAAGGGACACTTTTTTAATATTAGTACTGTTAAGTTGAGCAGCTGACAAAATAAGAGAATCTACATGAATTTCTAAAATAAAAGTAATCTATAGCTCTGATCATTACAAGTATTTCTTAATTGTAAACCCTCCACATTTTCTTCCAAAATTGCCATTTTGTGGAGGGATTATTAGGGGGAGAGCAACATTTTGAGCCAAAGTTGGGGACAGTTGAGAGGTTTGGAAAGACTTAATTCTATAAAGTGATTTATTTGCGAGTACCTCTCAACATCTTAATGCAGGAAATCTGGACAAGGCCAAATATACTGGGGGAACATACAGGCAGTACTAAAAATTGCTCTTGTATAAACTTAGACAGTTGATAGAATAACAAGTCTTGCTTTAGCATGCATTTTTCTGAAGGGTGTGAAATCTGAAACTCTCTGTTTGTCATTATTTAGTGACTTCATTCCTAAATTATTTTCCAGAAAACCACAAATTTTATGAGGAACAAACCTAAAAACAAGAAGCAAAAATCTATTCATTCTGCAAAAATCCTGACAGTTGAGAGATATAGTTCAGCAGGGGTTTCTTTGAGTTTTCCGCCCTTCCCCCCTCACAAAATCATGGCCAAATGGAGCCTTCCCCTGCAGCCATTCCAATGTCCCATTACTTGACTATTTCACCCCATTTACCATAAACACTGTAATGCGCATACTGCTTTACTTCTACGATGATTTGGATTTCATTTAAAGGTTTTATTTTATATTTAGAGCACAAACACTAACAGACATCTGTTAAACAAAGCAATGCAGTCTCACAATGAAAATAGACTTAGCATTAAAACTTCCTTGCACTTGAAACTCACATTCATTGAAACAGCATTGAAACCCACATTCAAAGAAAATACATCTGGAGAGTGGTAGATAAAGATTAACTTTGGGCTGTTTTCAAATCACAGGCTCCTTGCACACGAAATATACGTGTTCTTTGATACACCTTCCTGATTGTATTAAATTATTTGTTAGAGGGTGTTTTAAACTTATTGTTTTGAACATTTTTCCAGTAAACAATGAAATAAAATTCATGCACCAATAATGACAAAACTGCCCAGTTCAGAACATTTCCATCATAAAAGTCTACTCACACTTCTACAATCCACCAGTTTCAGTAAATATGCACAATCTCTGCAGAAGTAAAAGTCATCTAAATAATTCCACATTAATGAGATCTGTAACTAATGAAGAGGTTGCTGCTAGCAAACAGCTTTATATTTCATTGTTTCACCTACAAATACAGTGCATGTTGCCCTTGAGGAATAACTTGCCTATGTTACATTCAAAAAAGATAAGCTAGTAATATTGCAATAGGGAATGGATGCCAAACTGATAACAGGTTCATAGTTAATAGGCACCTCCGCCAAACAGAACATTCTCAGGACTGCAACATCCACCCCCTTTAAAAGTACAACACAGTACAGTATCAACACTGCATCCACATACTGTGGGAGTAGAACCCACAGCCTTCTGCATCAAAAGCAAGTTCATTACCTGTTGTGCTTTTAACAATGCAAGGTGATGCAGCATAAGCAACACTAAACTTCCCTTCCCCCTGAAGCTCTCAGCTCCTTGTAAAATCCACTCGACACTCAAGCACAAGAAATTTGAAAAAAGCCAAAATTTATTGTGGGGGGACAAAAGCCCAAAAACCAGGGACACATTTTAAACATTGCTTGTATAATCTTGGAAAGTGGCTAGAATAAAATGCTGTACTACCACCATGCATTTCACTGCCAAGTCTTAAACCCAGGACATTGTGCACTACAGTCAGAGCATCATACCACTATGCCACATCAGCTGTCCCTTGAATGACTGGAAGCCTGAAACTTAAATGGCTATCATTTAGTGAATTCAGTTCTCACCATAGCTCTCAACCTATTAGCATAAAACACCTGGACAAAGCCAATAATGAGGAATACAGCCCCCAAACATATTCAGTGAATTCAGTTCTCACCATAGCTCTCAACCTCTCAGCACAAAACACATGGGCAAAGCCAATAATGGGGTAATACAGCCCCACAAATAGAGACAAATTTCAAATATTGATCTTATAAACTTAGAAAATTGCTAGAATAAAAAGTTTTGTGTCACCATGTACTTTCTGAAGAATATGAAGTCTGAAATTCAAATGTCTGTCATTATTTAGTGAATTCAAAATCCAGAAAACCGCAGATTTTATGAGGATCAGAACATAACAAAAATATGAGACAAAATTCTGAACACATGTCACAAGTGGTGGTAGGTAGGGAATTCAGGCTCTTGCTACCCAAGGTACAGAGCTGAGCCTGAGTTATTCTCTCTAGCCACTAGGTATATCTAACTAGGGAACTGCACACACACTACCTGAGTTTAGAGTCCATCTGAAATCGTGTTGCAATCAACTTGAAAGCCCCGTTTCAAAGAAAAGCAGAAGAAGTCAACTGCAGAGATAGAAGGCACATTAAAACAAGCAGAAAAGGAGAAAAATAAGATGGAACACCTAGAAAATAAGAAATTTGTTCTAAGAATACATATTAAAGAAAAAGTAGAATTGGACAGGTATGAGATTTGAGACAAGTTAATTGTACCTTTAGAATGAAAAGTGCAATAGGTAGAGCTTTCATTCTTATTTAAAAAAGAGACATACAATGACATTATTTTGAGACTGCTGATATCTTAGAAACTTTTCTAAAGAAATGTGGAGAGAAAAAAAAGACATTTATCCTGGAATAATTATGCTATAAAGACTTTAGAGAAAAAGAAGAAAAGTAATATACAGTTTCTAACAGACATTGAAAGAGAGACTGTAAAAACTATTTATAAGAAAAAATTGCAATGAAGTAAAGGACACTTCAAAAGTGTTTGATAATAGAGGACTTTGGCTAGGAGCTTGGGACTTTAATGTGATTCTGAAAATGGATAATGGTAAAATTGTGCATATTCCTAGTATGATTAATGTTGATGGACACAGAGTTGTTGTTAAATATTGGGGGCAACTGAAAACATGTTTTTTTTTTTTTCTGTGAGAGGGAGAAACATTTTGTAAATAAGTGTGATAAAAAGATGGCCTGTATGTGGGGAAATGTATCATAATGCAAAGAATTGTAAAGTAGTCTAATATAAATGTAAGCAAACAGGACATGCATGGCTGGATTGTGAGAAGGAGAGGAAGTTAGAATGTGAAGTTGAGCAACATAATCGAAATGATAAATGATACAATTGGAAGATCAACAAAAAGAGAAAAGAGAAAGTAATAATATAGATCAAGAAGAGAGTTTGGAGACAATACAAAAAAGGGGAAGAGACGAAAGTGAGCAAAACAGAAATTAGTGATGGAGAGGATACAAACTGGAAAGTCATTAAGAAGAAAAGTATGACTGGGAAAAGAGTTAAACATAGGAAAAGATAATTTCAAGAATTAAGAATAAAAGTTAAAAAAAAAGGAAATAGATGGCTAAAATAATTTTCCAAAACTTAAAAAGAAGTGTAGTAAATAATCTTAGAATTATATCTATTAATGTTAATAGTATTAAGAATTTAGCTAGGAGAATTGCAATAATAGAATGGTATAAGAGTTGTGATATGGATTTGATAATAAAAGATATTAGGATTTTGATTAAAGAAGAAAGACAACAGAGACTTTATGGCCGAGTATATAATATGGAATTTGGGACAAGAAAATCTTCAGGTACTGCTATATTGTATTGGAAAGAATAAAGAATTTATATTAGTCACTAGTTGGACAAGGAAGATTGAAGGTAGTGGATTTTAGATGGAAAGGAAAGGGTATAGATTAATAGCAATATATGGTTATGTGCTATAATATATACATTTTTAGACAAATTATGTTATAGTGAGTATGATTATTATAGTAGCAGATGATTTTAATTGTAATTTAAGACAAAAGAAGCAAAAATGTAGAACAGATAAGGCAAAAGAGGAGATAATAAAATATGGAAATATAAATTATGGAATTTAAGTGAGAACACATATCAGAAAGGGAGATTTTCAAACAGAAATATATTATTTTCTTCTGCCTAAAACTAGAAAAGTTATAATAGAATAGGTAGTAGAGACATTTTTTTCAGATCATTTAGTAATATGGATCGAGATAGATGAAAATAAAGAATATATGAAGTTATTAAGCAAATAAATGAAAAAGAGAAGAATAAGAATAATCAAGAAGACATAATAAAGTTATGGAAAGATTGTTTAACGATGAAAGATTTTTATATTTTTACTAGAATGGTAGATAATATTTAAAGAAAGTATAATAAGATGTATTTAATGTGTGAGAATGAGAGCAGATGAAAAGATAAAAAGGAATATGGACAAATTAAAAAATGTTTTGAGTAGTTTAGATAGAAATGAAAAGGATTACTTTAGGTTAGAAGAAAATTAAAGAAGTACTATTTAGGCAAAGATATGTGTGTGTGTGCGTGTGTGTGTGTGTGTGTGTGTGTGTGTGTGTGTGTGTGTGTGCGTGTGTGTGCGTGTGTGTGTGTGTGTGTGTGTGTGTGTGTGTGTGTGTGTGTGTGTGTGTGTGTGTGTGTATATGTGTGTGTCTGTACGGATGCACTAGACAATCTCAATGTACTGAAATGTCGAAATTCAGTATGTCGGGACCGAATAGTGGAAAGTGCAGTTAACCGAAACTACACTATGCCGAATCTGCAAATGTCGAATCCGCTGCTATCGTGGTATCACGTTTGTGACATATGGTGCAGTTTGTGGAATTATCTGGGGTTCCAGGTAAGTGTTGTGTCTTTGAGGATAATGGGTAGGGATTTTAGTGTGTGTGAGTGTGTGTGGTGGTGTTTGCCATGTGTTTGTGTGTTTAGTGCGACCTCGGAGTTAGAATATATAAGTGGGGTGTGCAGGGGAGGTTGCCGCTGCTTATAGGTAGGTTAAGTGTGTTTGTGTGTGTTGTTATGTTTGTTTAGTTAGGTAGGTGTATGTGTGTGTGTGATTATGTCCTGGTTTGTCTGTTTGTGTGTGTGTGTGTGTGTGTGTGTGTGTGTGTGTGTGTGTGTGTGTGTGTGAATGGTCGTGATTGTAGTGTTCATTATTGTGGGTTTTCGTGCATGTGGTTTTTCAACTATTCAGTCTCGAAATACTGAAATTCGACATTTCAGTATTTCGAGATTGTATAGTGAATCCATCTGTACATATATATATATATATATATATATATATATATATATATATATATATAAATGTACATATACATATGATGATGATATTATTAAAAGGTCAGACAGAAATAAAATTAATAGTGTTAGATATAAGTAAAGCATTTGATTCAATAGATTATGATATTTACGGCAATTCATTAAAGAAAAAAAGTTTGTCAATCAGTATATATAAATACTAAAATTTAAGTTTTAGTAAATTGTTGGCTTAGTGAACAAATAGAGATGAAAATATGTGTAAAACTGGTGTCTAATGAACAATGAGCAGTTTTTCTTTTATTTAAAATGGTTATGAATAGTGTGATAAAAAGATTAAATGAAGAGTTGGATAAGAGTAAACATATATAAGAAAAGTTATTAGAAATATATATGATAGATTATAAGAAGCTAGTATGATTATTAATGAATTGTAAAGGTTTAGGTGGTGAAAAAGGTTTGGAAGGTATACAATTTGGGAAAACAATATCAGCATTAGGAACGTGAATATGGATAGTATGATATAATAAAGGAGTGATGGGTGAACATCTTGAGAAATTTACAAGGGCTTAAAGTTATGTGGAGTAGGTATTATGGGGAGTAGGTATAAGTTGTCATTATATAAAAAAGTACACTTGATAAATACAGTACGGATGGGAAAATTATTATATTTAGCCAGTATATATATATATATGGTTCTACGAGATCGCCCCGAAATCGAGAGAAGACCCGGGAATGAATCTGAGAAGAGTTGCATCGATCAAGATGAAGAGACGACGACAATGCAGACGAGCACGACCGACGCGATGGGGAACCACTGCCCGAGACTATGTGAGCGCGGTGTGCAGGGCCGTGCCGGTGAGAGGCAGGTGTGTAGATAGGTTGGTCTGGTGACTAGGGTGTGGGTTAGGGTTAGGGAGTGTAGGGTTGGGGTGGGGGGGGGTTAGGGCGAGGAGTTAGGGTTAGGGGAGTGGGGGGTGGGGGTAAGGGGTGGGAGTTAGGGTTAGGGTTAGGGATAGAGTTAGGTTAGGAGGGTTAGGAGGAGGGTAGAGGCGGGTAAAGGAGTAGAGTAGGGTTAGATAGGACCTTATAGTTAGGGTTAGGGTAAGGTTTAGTGTTAGGTGAATTTTTGTGTGTGTGTGTTGTGTGTGTGTGTGTGTGTTGGAATGTGTGTTGGGTTTGTGTTTGTTTTATATTGTTGTGTGTGTGGTGTGTGGTGTGGGGGGTTTGTGTGTTTTGTCGGTTATTTCGTTGTCGGTTATGTGTTGTTTGTTTTTGTGTTTGGGGACTTCGAATATGTGGTGTGTGTGTGATGTGGTTGTCGGTGTTGTGTGGTGGCTATGTATGGTAGGTAGAACCATATATATATATATATATATATATATATATATATATATATATATATATATTTATATATGATTCGAAGAGATATGGAAAAACAATTTATTGCTATTATTTTTCAATTTATTAGGGGGAACCAGATTGATTGAAACCAGTCAAAAGAGGATTTTTATATATGGAAAAAGACAAAGGGGGTCTGGGTTTATTGAATTTTACAGTGTATGGAGTGTGATAAATTTTATATAAAGTTCTGAGATGGATAAGTTTAAAAGAGAAAAAGTTGGTGATGAAAATATTTAAAGAAAATATAATAAAGAATGGAATTTAATTAAAATGAATAAAAGAGGGAAGGAATGGAAGAATAAAAAGATAAGGATGTCCCAAGAAAACATAAAAGTATGGAAATTAAGTATAGACAAAACTGATGACAACAGGAAACGTTGGTACAAAGATATGACAAAAATGATTATGTGAATCATTAGGGGCATTTACGTAAATAAAAGTTGAAGCCATAAAGCAAAGAAATGGTGTATGAAAAAATGTGGTATATCAAGTATCTTATGGAGATTACAAATTAACAAATTGCTTGTTAAAGGAAATATGTCTTATTAAATCATTAATGAGATAGTTTGTATCACGGAAAATTAGGAACAGCAGAACAGATTAGAACAGCAGAACATTTTTTAACATGGAAAAGAGTTAAAGTTTTATGAGAATAGATTATAGAAAGTAAAAGTATTATAAGAAAAATCAAGTGGTTGTTATGGAGAAATGTGGTGTGGGTTCTGTATGAATGTAAGAAATGAAGGAAAATAATATGAAATGATAGTTCTTTTTGTAAGTATGGAAACATGTAAATATGTACATTGTAAATAAGTTGTAAATAAAAATCTCCTACTCTTTTCAGTAGGTGCTGTTGGATCTTTTACATCTAAAAAATAATTCAAAGAAGAGAAGTTTTTTAACCCTCAACTCATCCTATTGGCTACATGTTTGAGAAAGCTTTGACTGATGAAATTTGTAATTTACAAAGGGATAAGAATAAATGATCACTCCGGCCTAACCTTAACAAAGGTGAGAGGGATTGATTTGATTCCCTATGTAATGATTAATCCATTTGTGTAATGAAACCAGACAAAGGTGGAGGCGTGATAATATTTAATCCATTAGAATATTCTGGCATTATGTCTAATATGCTCAACAATATGGGTACATTTACACCAGCTTCTAAGATTGAGGTCTCTATAACTTATCACAGGATAAACTCTTATTTAAAAGAGTATTTACTTAATGAGAGAATTTCTGTTGAGACATATCATGCCTTAAAAGTAAAAAATTCCATTGTTCCCACCATCTTTGTCATGCCAAATATACATAAGAACATTCAGAATCCTCCGTTTAGACCCATTGTGGCCACCCAGGAATCAAAAACCTATCCATTACCAGTCTGTATAGACCATAGATTAAAATCAATTTATCAAGAAATTTTTCATCTGATTATTGATTCCTGGGATTTTTGTGGGCTGTTAAAGCAGGACATTTGGTCAATAGACTTAATTTTCCTCACCAGTGATGTAATCAATTTATTTACAGTGATTCCCAAGGAGGAAGTTCTTGAGTCTTTTTATAACACAATTATTAAGTATACACATTTCTCGGATGATAAAATTAACTTACTAGATGAGTTTTAGATAATAATTACATATTTTTTGAAGGAGGATTTTACAAACAGAATAGAGGAGTTGCAATGAGTGCGTTATGTGCACTGGTGTATGCCAATATGGTACTTTTAGAATGGGAAGAAAAAATTATTTTTGAATCAACACATTGCCAGAATATCACTTTATATGTTAGGTTCCTGGACGATATTTTTAATTTATGGAAAGGGCCTGAAAATTCTAAACACACTTTTGCTGGTTACCTTACTCACACTTCTGAAATTTTAAAATTCACTTACAGTTTTGATAGTAGCATGATTAACTATTTGGACATGCTTATTATGCACAGTAATAGTGGTTTTAAATTGAGAGTTTTCAAGAAACCCACATTTAGAAATATTTATTTAGACTTCAAAGGTTGTCACCCATTATCCCAAAAGAAAACCCTAGTTAAAGGACAATGTGTATATGATTTTGCACCTCAAGGACCTTAGTATAGAGTTAAATATAGTAGCTAGTATGCTTATATCGAGAGGATATCTTAAGTCTCTATTCAATGAAATTAAAAGTTATCTACAAGCAAGGTAGGGGTCTTTATATAAATGGGTCTATATCAGAAGAGCAAACAATTAAAACAGTGAACGCTCTTCTGTCGAACTGTAAACACAAAAGCTGACAATGCTGAATGCACAGATTAGCAAATTTTTTCCCAGGGAAAAAAATTTGCTGATCCAAAAAATAAATAAATAAATAAAATGTACAAACAAAATAAAGTGGGAGGACTCGCTCCCTCACCCCCCAACTTAAATATATCAACTCCAAGATCGTACCACAGTGGAGAAAAGAGCAAAGTACCGACAATGTCCCAGCAATTTTTTTCCCTGGGAAAAAAATCACTGTTCCATGCCTTTGACATAGTCAGCTTTTCGTTATTTTCAGTTTGACGGGAGTGCTTTCTGTTTTAAGCATTCACTCTTCTGATAGGAACCCATATTTTAGGGACTAGATTTACATCTGATACTTTGCAGGCATAATCTAAGGAATTTGAAAGAGCCTTAGTGTTACAATGCAGTCCCCAATGTGTAGAAATAAAGACTATCGTAAGGAAAAACTGGAATATATTTAAGACCAATCCAGCTATTTTCAAGTTGTTAGGTCCTGATCCTTTATTTATTAATAAAACAAGATTGAATTTTAAGAAAGCATTTGAAAATGGTGGTAACTGTTTTAGTCAGAGGGATGGTGCAAAATCTGGTACCACCAAGTGTGGCATGTGTAGTCAATGCCCCTTTATTTTGGATAAAAAAGAGCTTTTATTAGGAAATGACATTCATTCCAAAGTCCAGTTTTGCAGGGGCAACTGCTCCTCAAAAATCGCAGTATAATTGGCCAGATGTGATGGATTTCCTGTATGCTATGTAGGCAAGCTGGAACACAACCTTCATAAATGTATTTATGAACATAACTACAACATTAGTAAAGGTAAAGAGAACAATGCGTTATATAAACATTCTAAAACCTGTCAGTCTTTCTCTAAATTCCAGTTTGGTATTCTGGAACAAATTAAGGTGAATCCTACGGGAGGTGATTTTAAAACTTTTTTGGAGCAATCAGCATCTCCTCCATCTCTTAATGAAAACACCTCCATTAAAACAATTTTGCAAATTAATTGAATTAGTTTAAGTCTCAGTTGTATTTATCATTTTCAGTGGTTTGGAATACCTATGCTCTTTTTAATTATTTATCATTTTTTTAATCATTTATTGTTTTCTCAAATTTTTATTAGAAGATAGGCGCTTTAGGATGAGTGTTTTTTTATTTATTTTCCCTCTTTTATCCAATTAATTAAGTGTAGTGACATTGTTGGAGTATATTTATTTGCATGCATTTTATGGTTCTTCATTCTAAAGAAGTCCTTACTGTAGCAGGATGAAAGCTTTCAGTTTTATGGTTCTTGTTTTGTTTTATATTATTTATTAAACAATATTTAACTTTAATCATTGGTGGTGTGTAAATACCTGACTTTCTGCATTAATTTTAATTTTTTTAGTAGTTTTTTAACACTGCACTACTTGTTTGTGATCTTTTAGATCTACCTGAGCTACCACCAACTCATATAGATGAGGCTTCGGTTTAACAGCTCACAATATGGAATGTATCACCCCCCTTATGCTGCACTGCAGTGTTAGCAATTAATTTACCTGGTGTGGGAAGATAATCCTCAGCCTTCTGTAGCAAAGGAGAGTGTGCTACCTGTTGTGCCATTGTCCAATTAGCTCATTAACATGCATGTGGATAGGATACATTTTGTGATATTTGAAAAAACATAAATGTAGCTGCAATTAAACATTGTTTGCAATGGATGGTTATCATTTATAGAATCACCTTGCACAAAGAGTAAACATCTTTCAACTCAGCTCAGAATTTTATGTAGCCCAACCACAGGAGTATAACAGCCAATTCAAAAAAAGATTTAGAAGTACTTAGTGACAGAATACGAATCTCTGAGACTTATCATTGTAAGCCAAAAATGACAGAAAACAGCGCATGATTTACTAATAGCAGCCCACAGTGTTCTGTTACTGTGCAACTGCAGTAATGCTACAACTTTATAATTGTTATTTATATGTGCTATATAGTAATATGTAATCATCTGCTCATAGAGCTGCTCTATAAGTAGCAGCTCCTTCTGTTGTCACTCCAATATCAGGTTTGTGGAGGCAATGCTTTGCTGAGCAGGGATCCCAAAATCCTGCCTGCTGAGTTCTTTCTGCATCTTTTAGTCTCATATAACAAAGGAAGAATAGCTCATTTGCCAAACTCATCTGTACAGTTTCTAAATCTTTGTAACTGCTAGTAAGTAGAAGGCATGCTCCTGTGGGTAATTAGTTTTATTACGTTATTAGAGAATTTAAATGGAAAGCCTAATCATACAGCTGAGCAAAGGAAAACAGGGCCCAAACCAAACCACCAGATTGTCTGGGAATAGAGGTTAGAAGAGAATATGGATGGGATGGGTATTAATGCAGTCAGTATGTAGTAGGTGTGGACACTGTCATGTGTTTGGTTCAAAATGATTTTAAACTGCAGTATAGCAAAACTTGTGAGAAGTGCATCTGTCTGCAAATGTTTGAATTCAGTCATAAGTTGTTTAAGAATGCTATGACAAATAAAATGGTGTAAAATATGCATATATTTTTTTACACTTTTTTCAATGCATTTATTGGTTACTATTATTCAGGTCAGTTTGTGTGCTTGTATCATTAATTTGTGGATGAATGAAATGAGAAGGTGGATCATTGTGATATAGATAAGAAGGAAAGAGAAGAATGACTTGTAAATCAAGTGAAAGAGTGGTAATGTACTGAGGCTTTGGAAAAAAATAATATAAATACCTATTCAGTTTCAGGTAGAGCAATGTTACTCAAAATATATCACACTATTTATAGGGGAATTTATGGTTGGAATAAGTGTACAGACACTACTTAGGAATGTAACACTGCAGTGTGAGACTAAGTTTTATATTTTTTAAACTGTATTATATGATGTTCTTTAGTTGTTGTCTTTCAGCTTTTCCTGGTTAGGGGTTGCCACAGCGGAACTCCGGTCCGCTAATGATTGGCAGTAGATTTTTACGTGCCGAGTTGCCGGCCCTGATGCACAACCTTCAATGAAGGTACACCTATTCATGCATGTCTCCACACAGAAGATGCTCTAGCTGAGAATCGAACAGGACAACGTCTTACTGTGAGGTGACAACACTACCATATGATGTTCTTTACTATTTAGCAATAATGGACTAACACAGTTATCATAAATGAAGAGTTATATCTCTAAGGCTGTACCCCTGCAGCTGGTTAATAATGAAAGCCAATGTAGTTATTTTCCTAATTTCTGTACTGTAAGTCCCAACAATTAGAGAGATGATGTGAAGAAAGCAACAGTGCTGTATCTCAGTGCTGTTTATTCCCTAGGGAATCAGGGCTATAGATTCAGTGCAGCTCCAAATATTACATTTCATGGGATTCTAATCCATAAACTGCCCTGATCTTTCAGCACATATTTAGAACAGTTTAGAAAGCTATTGGTATGCAAACTGGGTTGTGTCCACTAAAAAGGTGCAGCCATCTGTTGGAAAGAAAGGCATTTCAAATGCTGCAATGGAATGACAAACACAGATGTAGAAATTGTACCATGAGGACAGTAAGCCTGCTTTCTACTGGTGGATTAAAAGAGTAATACATTTAATTACAAAACAAGAATCAACTAAGCAAATTCATAATGTCATTCTTCTTTCCATGTTTTCTGCATTTCATTCCCCATTTTATCATTCATGACCCCAGACTTACAAAATACATTCCATGCCATCTGGAATGCTAAGATCTATGCAGGCCAAACTACTTTTTATTTATTTATTTGTACCATTGATGAGAAAATATGTTTTTAAGGCTGAAACCATGAATGAATCACAATGTAATGGTTTTACCTTGTGACACATTGCAGGCACAAATACTGCTTGATGTACCTTGCTGCTCTCACAACAAGAGAAAACGAACTGATTAATAAATGTTGGAGAGATCCAGCAATCATGAGACAAATAAAATAAATAAAGCAAACACAGTACAGTATCTGAACAAATATTCTGATGTGACATAGGAAACAGGAATTAACTAGTTTAGTGGCACAGGAAATGACCTGAAGATTCCCAGCTTTGACATTACAGTCATTCTTAAAATAAACTCACATAAATGACTCAAGTAACTACTCAAAATATCTGTTAACTGGTTGTTGTTGGATTAACTGCAATTTTTAAAATAGCATCTGTAATAGGAATTCTCCGTATAGTTTCCATGTAATCATTAGACAAGAAGTATATCAAATACAGCATCTGCAGAAACAATTAAAGGCCTCTGTCCTCACATATGACATGAGATCTGCAGTGCAGAAAGCCAAAGGTTATGCTACTGTGGCCTAGTAGGGCAAGCAGCTTGCTCTTAAATGATCTTGTTTTACCAACTTCTGTGAAGAAAGCAGCATATGATACTTGTTGCAACATATGGCAAAAATTGTTTCTGTACTGATTACTCAGACATTCTATCAAAAACATCCCATAATGTAATACTCCTGAATATTAAATGTTAGATTATGATAAATCAAAAAATCCCATAATGTAATATTCCTGCATATTAAATGTTAGAATATGATAAATGTTTTTCAAGAACAAATAAACTGTTTTTTTTGTTCTAATAATTTTGTTGCAGAATATGTTTACTGTAGCCATTTCAAATTAAATTTGTCATTATGATGGAAACAAGAAAATGATATTAGTACTCATGACATAAATTCAACAATAATCAATGGATTTGAGTCTTGCAAAAGATGTGTTATGAGTATTAATATGAATTATTTTGAATATTGCTATACTCCTAAGGAGAGTTATTAGACTTAAGAAAAAAAAACACAACCTTCCAAACTATTAAAATATGTAGACAACTTGATAATAGTTTGATTATTCATATTTGATGTAAACTTTTTATCTAATCTGAAGTTTCTCCACAGTCTTAACTCAATAGACTCACTTTTCATGATGCCAAATTGCAAAGTGCTGAACGTCTAATTTGACATACTATAATAAAAAATCCGTGTGCAAGTTTTTGTTTTGATTTTATGTACAACATTATGAGCTTAAAAGGTAGTCCGGTTTTACTTTACAAAGAAATAAGTGTTTGACATGAGTTAATGCATGTCTATTTGTACAGTTCTGCATCTTTAATGGAGAAATGTTTTCTACATTTTTGTTTGTATTATCATATATTAATTTAATTTAACTTAAATTTATTTTATGTGTAGGACTGAGTAAAATGTTTACAATGAAACAGACATACTGATGCATGTTACCTAGAATTTATTTATTTATTTATTGAACATGTATTTAAAACCTTGTCAAATAAGGGTAAATTAAACATTATATGTTATTTCTGTAAGCTGTTCAGAAAGGGAGTCAACTTAAATGCTAAAAGAAACATCAAAATGTTATGATCTTGTTTTAAAACTGAAATAGGAGGAAGGGTCAAATCTTTTCCTTCCTTTCCCTTCCTTACAATTACTGTTATGACAGCCTTATTCCAGTACAAGGGAACTATCCTGAGCTCTAAAACTCCATTTAATAGTCACTGTAACATATAGCAAGGAGCTGCTCCACTGTCTTATAAAACTCAATGGGAAAGCCATCCAGCTCCAATGTTTTAGATTTCAGAAATAATAGCAATAACCTCCATAATTCTGCTTCTGTTTCCAGAGCCAATATTCTCTGCACAACCCCCCCCCATTTCTTTATTCAGAAAAGGAAGCCCATTCTTGAACTCTTTAATTTGTGGGAGTCCATCAAGAAGTTCATCTGCCAGAGATTCATAAAATTCCTGGAATATTCACAGTATAGCCATGAGATCTCTAACTAAATCTGCCACTTCATTACTTTAATATCATAATCCCCATGAAACCCATCTGTAATAGAAAGGTGAACTGGAGATGAGGCTGTGGAGAAATTTCAAAGACCTTCAGTCTAAAAGGGTCCTGAAATCTAATTCTGAAATATTTTTTTTTAACAATCTGATTTATTGAGCACAATTTCTGGCAGCATAAGATTATCTCCCTCAGCATGCTTACATTGGTGAGGTATCAATCACCCCTTATACTATCGCCAAGCAAGCCATCAATAACTTCTGATTCTAGTGGTATAAGTTTTTAGGGCTTCTTTTAAATGATCTTTCCATACCTCTCCCTAGTTTAAAACCTGTCCTAAGTCCTGATGGATTACTGCCACCCACTGTTTTAGATGATCATGGAAACACACAGAAGAATGACTTGGAATGACACATTAAATCTCAAGTGTTTAAATTATATTATATCACTTCAAGGTCAACATTACCAGTACATAATCAGAAAGTGATGCGGAGCCTGTCTCTACCCCTGAAGCATATATGCATGTTCCCTCATAATTAAAATTTGATTATACCTATAGTATCTTCTACATACTGTAGAGAAACATGTAAACCCTGTACCTGCCACAGGAGCATGACAGGTGAAATCCACTATTCCAACAAGCTCATAAAAGGCATTAAAGTTGTTCTCAGGGCCCCTTGTGCATCATTAATGTTCATTACTATATTCCAGTCTCCTAACCAGAATGCCAGACATTGTGGACATTTTATTATTTCTAAAAGGTTCTATTTAAGTTAACTCAGGGGGAAGCTGGTGGGTTATAGACTACCACGGCTATTTGTCAACTTAGCAATACTCCATTAACCACTGTAAACAACTGAGTTTTTCACCACAGAAAGCTATGGAGTTAAACTCCAAAGTGTGATGGACTAAGATGATTACCTCATCCTCCCTCATGGCAGGAAGAAGTAACCACACTTAATTCTGGGGCTTTTATTTTTATCAGTTTGGTTTCCAGAAGTGCAAGACTACATTTTTACAGCTATTTCACATGAAAAGAAAAACATTCCTTCTTTCTAGGATCGAGAACGCCATTAATACTCCATGACATTCATTTCAAAATCATGGCAATATTTTTTTTTTTTAGTTCTCCTTTTGCAGAGCTCTAGCCCCATGGATTCTGTCCAGTCAAAGACCAAGTAGCATCTTTGACTGCCTGATGTCCAGGCTCATTTAGAGCAAGTAGTGAGACAACAGAAATGTTAGTCTTACAGATCCCCAGCCAAGGCACAGTTGTAGAAACAGGCAACACTCTTCACTGGTCACAGCTTGGAAAATGTAAAAGCAACATATCATTGGTTAACACGCTGTATTTCCATCTCTCAATATCCTCACGTCATAGAAAAAAGTAGTAAGAACATAATAACTGAACTATAGTCAAAATAATTTGAACCAAATCCCTCCACAACAAAAACACTCATTACAGATGACTACGCCTCCAGGTGTTTCTGCAGTGAACACCTACTGTACCTCTAGGTGTCAAATATTGCTTGTTCATATTTACATTAATAATTCCAAAACCATGCTACATACAAAGAATCAGAATATTTTATCTTGAAGCATACATGATGGCAAACACAATTGTATTGATATTTGACCTCCGTCAGTGAGTATTTGTTAGAACTGTAAGATGATAACTTCATTTTTTAAAGGCTGTAATCATACCCAGTGGGAGTTAAAGGCAGTGGAGGGAATGCATGAACAGTTTATTTCCATAAAGAAATTCTTGTACATTTACAACAAAGTCATTTCCAAATTCAGTACTGAATCACTTGGTAGTTCAGACTTAATCATACCTGTTTATAGCTCTTGACCTAAAGGCATTACCCATATTGCCTAGAGGTGTCAGTGACATCCCCTTGCCTTCCTTTACAAGGTTACCACAAACAAAGGTTGCCATTTGTAAATACTGCCACACTATACAGCTGAACTAATTAGAAAAAAGCTTGCCGTATTTGTCATTTACATTGGCTATTTGTCAAAAAGCACATTATAAAGTTTAGTTAGAAAAACAACATTATATTTTAACTGCCAGCTGAACTTCACCCTCTTTACCAGCTGTTTTGAGACATTGCAAATTACACTGTTGAAATACAACCTCAGTCTTCCCTTCACTTGTCTTATGCTCCAACCATTGTCATATTAGCTGAACCAGGATTCATGTTCTTATAAGTGTGCATCTCATTTGCTGCCTCTATAGGCTCTCCAGGAAAGTCTTCCTTTCTGTATGAAAGAAAATTTTGAAAAATGTGGGGTAGGCCAGATAAAGGTTTAAGCCCTTTACATGATATTGTTACATAACTGGAATAAATTTCTCCCTTTTTCTTTCTTGTTTCACATGAAAAATATTGATCACAGTAATAACATTATTGTCCAAATTCTTCCCCATTTGGTATATTAATGAAAGCAGTTTTAGCTCTTTTACATTTGGAATGCTGCAAATATTATCACAAATTGCCTGAGTTGCTTTTAACCAGCACAGAAGCGTGGAACAACCACTACATGTATGTGTTAATTCAATTGCAATAATTGCAAAGCTTTGAACCTGCAACCCTAGCCATTCAGACAGAATGCCTCTCACAAAACTCACCATGTCCCTGCCATCCTCCTTCTCAGGAAACTCTAAGTCACACATTTGTGTGGTGAGCCAGATCTTCTAAATCAATAAGGCAACATTCCAAAGGTTTACACATTTTGGTTGCCAGTCTCTCATATGGTAGGTTGTTGCATTTCACTCTGTAATTCTAACACAGATCTGAATTTGCCATCATAGGTTGCCCAATTCCTTGAAATGTATCCTTGTTTCTCTTTGACTAGTCCCACATCTCCTGCTCGGTAGATTTCAATTTATTCAAAATAATTTGGACTGTCAAATCCTTAGAGGAGGTGAAACCCTTGTCATTTAGATAATACAGTATGACACATGGTTAGCCATTATTTTCTATTCCGCCCCACTGACTAACATTTCACCCATTAATGGAGACTCCCTTACTTTTTATTCATATTGTCAGAGATAGAGGACTCATTCTAGACTATGTTACCTGTGCATTTTAATCCCTTATTCTTGAATTATCTGATATTTTTATGAGGTAAAACCTGTTTTAATAACCATTTCCATTCTGTGAGGTTTAGGAGATGAATGCATACATGATCTTAATACAGGCCATCACAGCTAGTAGTCCGAATTATTTTTCTATTTTACTCAAGAATGTAGTGCTTACTTTGTGATAGTAAAGCGATGTCTGTTTTCTAGTTCTTCTAGCTCTAATTATTTTGTTCTTTCACTGCATTCTACCCACCCTGATTGTTTTCAGTTTTACTACTACTTTCCTGTTTCTTTCTCGTATATCCTGCTGACCTTGATTCATCAGTGACATCTGGTGAAAGACACGCTTAGCATCTATCTTCTCAAAAGTACAATGCATAAAGGAAATATCTAGTCCACTCTTCTAACATATACTGTGCACATACCTCTCAGCCTGTTAGCTCAAGAAATCTGTACAAAGCATCAAATAATGGGGAGACAAAAGGCCCAAAAATAGGGACATATTTTAAATATTGCTCTTATAAACTTAGAAAGTTGCTAGAATAACAGGGTTTGTGTTAGCATGCATTTTATGAAGATATTAAGTCTGAAAAACTCAAATGTATAACATTTAATGAATTCAGCCCTCAGTGATTTGCTAGAAAAACACAAATTTTACGAGGAACAGCCCAAAAATATGAGGCACAAATCTGGATATTCTGTGAAAATCTGGACAGTTGAGAGCTATGGCTGTGCATTGAATTTTAGATTATTTTCAGTTTTAACTGCAATTTATTATAGTATTTATATCCTAAATATGTGAAGCAATAAATGAGTGATACAATAGCTCAGTGACAAGAGATACTGCAAATCATGTTGAGTTGTTCAAAAGTACACATGCTGAGCAGTTAGTACATTGGATTAATGCTGCGGGCAGTTAACAAGCTTCTTCTTGTGGTATAGGGTTTGATTCCCTCAGCCTTCATTTGCCTGTTCTATGACTTAACCAGACAGTACACTGGGGCAATTGGGAATTTGGACTAGGCTTATTAATGGTCTCCTGGATTGTATGCCTAGTAGCTATTTATGAAATATGTTATAATATATGACCCGATACACATAAACAGATTAATTTTTAATTAGAGCAAAATTCACAATTGCAGCATAAAGTAGATCTATCTAGCTGAAAATCTTCATCAAGTTGTTTGCCTTTCAGCTTTTCCCTGTTAGGGGTCACCACAGCGGAACTCTGGTCTGCTAATGATTGGCAGTAGATTTTCACGAACACTGAGGTGCCAGCTCGACGTCCAACCTTCAATGAAGGCACGCCCATTTCCGCATGTCTTTCAAATGCCCACCCAACAGCGGGGAGGACATGCAGACTCCACACAGAAGGTACTCCCCACACTCCAGCTGAGAATGGAACGGGAGAACCTCTTGTTGTGAGGCAGCAATGCTACCGCTGCACCACCGCGGGTTTGAAAACTTTCATCAAGTAAATCCAAATAATAGCATACCGATCACTATCGTGGGTTGCATGTCCATTAAACCAAATCCCCAAATACACTGAAGAAAAGAGCAGAAACAAAATCTGCAACAGAAGCCTGGAGGCATCAAATCCACACAAAATACCAAGCTTGGAATTCTCTGATATCCTGACAATATCAGGAAGCATTCAGTCATTAACAATCTCAAATGAATAACAACAATATCATGGAGGGTGTCCCAAGAAACAGGTATTTGTCAAACAAATCCAGCATTTCAGAGTAACTTTGCAGCTCTGAAATTGAAGATTGGAAATACTTTTTGGAAGGTAAGCCAAAAAACAAGTTCAGAGGAAGAAGCTTGGTGACTCGGAATCACAAAACCCTGGAATGTAGCAAACTGCAACAATGAGGAAACAAACAACACCTGAGAGTCATTTATCATTTCTAGTATACAGTTTGCAGAGCCACAGACAATATGTTGAACACTCATTCGATCAATATTTTTTCACTATTGCAAGAAACACTAAGTGCACAATATTTGGAACTTAGATATGGTTGACTGCTGTATAGTCAAATGGTTATGTGAATGGAATATCTCTTCTCCAAGTTTGCCAAACTGTGGTGATGGGATGTATGTGGAGAGGGGGTATGTAGGGTTGCCATTAACATGATGGAAAGAGATACAAGGAGTACCCACCTGTAAGAAGAATACTTTCTTTCTTTATTCTATTTTTTTTTAATTTATTGATATCTGGTATATCTGTATATAATACATTTTGGTTTGCTACAATACCTGTGCTAAGCCATTATAGTGTGCATGGTATCCTTTGAAATGTCACAATTTCCTGGGCAGCAACCCCTTTTCCTTTGCAGAACATATCACAGTGTTCCATATATTCGATGGAAAAATTTGTCATCACACAACCAGTCATCATGTCTGGTTTTAAAAGTGGCTAGGGATATACTCTGCTTGATATGCAAGGATATTCTATTCCACAAATTGGATATACATTACATTAGATACCTGTTATATCATTTGATGTTGTTGATCTAACTGCTTTTCCTAAGAGAATGATGTTTACTGTTTTCTAGTCCCTAATGTCTTTCATGTGGTGCATTCCTGGCCTGTTTTCACTGCATTTTTACAATCCATGATATCGGAGTCCTTCCCAGATTCATCTCTGCCTCTTGACTGTCTTCATTCTCACACCTGTGCTGCATACTTTGTGAACTCCTGTCAGCACTATACATTTATCCATACTCCACTGACTTCTCTTTACTAAATCACTCATGCTTAGTTTTCCCTAGAGCAATCAAATTACAAAGAACAAGTTTCTCTACTTTGTATGACTAAACCCACGTATCTATGCATTCACCAATATGCCCAATAATGCCCAGTAATGCCCAATAATGCAGTCCCATCCCTGAATCTTGCATTCGCCTCTCCTTACACTGTTTTTGCCCAGTACTCATTTCCTGCCTCATTGATCCTGGTATAGTTTTTGAAGTGAATTCTTCTTTTTATTAACATAAATCTATATAAGACTAACATCTTACTATAGATGTAATTGTTCTCATCTGTTCTCAGTTTTTTTCTTTCTTCTCAACTATGACTTAACTTGTGGTGGCAAGATAGCGCATTTTACACATATGAGCTTTAGATAGCCTGTACAAATTCAAGGAGTGAGAGTGTAACATTTTCTGATAAGAACTTTTGGGGAACTTTTGTGGTACATGAGAGAAACTGGTATCACTGTTTAATGTACGAAAATCATACATCCACCAGAAGCTATAAACAAAGTATATATGTCTGCTGTTTTACTCAACAATGCCCTACATCCTACCAGCAAAATTAAGGAAACCCCCATCTGTTAGAAACCTAAACTCATTTGCACTCCAGATAGTTAAAGAGTAACACATGAATAAATAAATAAATGGATAAATTCACTGAAACATAGAACTTGATGGAGCCTGTTTAAAGTTCAAGGATTATAAATTTGATCTTTAGAGTATCAGAAGTTCAAAAGCAAATACGAGAGGAGGTATACTGGTCAGAGTTCCTGGTACCACAGACTATTTACCCCTCCCCTGAATTACAGTGCTCTTAAAGTCAATGAACCAGTATACAATATATAGAAATAACTATCTGTATATTTATATATATATATATATATATATATATATATATATATATATATATATATATATATATTAAAAATGTATGAAGTGCAGGGGCCATAGTACCTGTATAAATAATTTTATTGTTTCAACAGCAAGTTTCAAAAGTCACTGTTTCTCTTAAATCAGAATTTATTTTTCTTATTTGTGGGACAGCAATTTTGTATTTCTATCTGTTATAGGTAGCCATAATTTGTTCTCACATGGAACTGTTGGCCATGCAGTCTGTTAGTTACTGTACCCAATAGATTAACAACACTTCCTTTACACCTGGTATCCTACAGGTTCCTGTACCTCACTAAGACTATTTAAGTGTATGCCATACAATTTTGAATTACATCACACCACTGATTTTAGTCCCAGCTTTTTAAGTAAATATGTCCCATGCATCTGTAATTTTCTCTTTGAAGAAACCTGTCTTTACATTGATTCTGAACCACCCTTTGTGTACCTTCAAATGAAATTCCTTTATTTTTGTATAAATTCTCAAAATTATGAAAGGTGTTGCTCTTGTGGGTGGATATGGCTTTGGAAAATCCAGCTGTCAAGTTCACTGTTTTGCATGTCAGATTACACTTTACATTCCTTAGGACTGGCTTTTTTGTCCTCTAACGTACTCTCTGAATCACTTATGTTGCCTTTCTTTGTGCAACATCCGTTATCTCAAAAGTGCTTACAGAGCTGGGATCTCTAAAATTGTAAACAGTTTTTCAGAGGTAGTTTCACCAGCTCTTTGTATAGAGGAAACATCTTTCTTATGCTGGTATTGCCTTTCACTGTGCTTTCCAAAATCTTCACGTCTTTTTATAGTCTAATCTCACAGGGGCACTCACATAATGCTATTATTTGAAATGTTGCTTCACAGCTAAGAATATATTTATTATGCATTGTCTTTAACTCCTCATCCCCTTTGCATGGCTGATAATTAGATCTAGCTGTGTGCTGTTAATGTGAGAATCCCAGCCATGGAATGACAGATTCAGATCATCAGATATAATTATCTCAGGGTCTCATTTCATTTATTTTATTAGAATCACACTGCCCTTGATTTTTGTCGCCCAAGTGCATTATCAGGCACTTCACTGCACTAAATCAAAGCTGACACAGATTTGGCAACCGTTGTGTCATCTGAAAAGAGTTATGTATATCCTTTAGTCCTCTACAGTGTCACTTCATTTTACTTATTTATTGTTTGTTAACCATATACATCAGCTGACACAAACACCAGTTCAGGTACAATCCAGGCCATAAGGGGAAATAATATATTTATGTCTGTCTGTCTATCTATCTATCTATCTATCTATCTATCTATCTATCTATCTATATACATAAACACACACTCAAACACATATATTTATCTAGAGGCAGACAGATAGATAGATAGATAGATAGATAGATAGATAGATAGATAGATAGCTACATCGATAGATATGTATAAGTTATTGTAGTTAATGAACTGCCATGTTTCTGTTTTTGTTTGCTTTAACAGCTCAGTGGTGTCAGTACTGGTGCCCATTTGACTCATTCATTCCTTCTGCTTAGCAACTCTGACTGGGCCCATAAGGGAAGCTATAAATATTTCTATTATCCTAGATCACAGTGAGGCAATACTTAAAGAAAAGGTCCAATGAACCCTTTGTTACCTACCTAAGTTCAGTAGTGTCACCCCTCAAGGAAGAAGTTGGAACTATCCTCTCCCAAAGGAGGAGAGATAAAGCCCCTTCATTCTACAAGTCCAAACAATCCATTCTAGCTTAGCCTCTTGTAAGAGATGTGTCTTTCCATGAATTAGGTAGAACTCCCATGTTCACACCTGCAGATTCCCTGTCCTTGTTTGGAGATTTACTGAGCTCCACAATTACTGCTCAACCTCAGGGAATGACTTTCTGCCTCTATGTACACAATTTCTTTGACACATCCTGCAGGCAGCACCATCGCTCAGCAGCACATGCTCATTAGGTCTAAACTCAACAAATATAATACCCAG
>NC_056728.1:1238424264-1238491764 GCF_019279795.1 Protopterus annectens
CGGTTTGATTTTCTGCTGGTGTGCACTCTGTGTGGAGCCTGCATGTCCTCCCTACATTCATGTGTGTTTCCTCAGGGTGCTCTGGTTTCCTCCCACAATTCAAAGATGTGTCTGGAGCATTTCTCCCTCAGCCTCTGCTGAAAAGTGGCTTTGTTCCAAGTCAGACTTTCCTGGTAAACAAATGTTAAATTTATAAAAATTCAATTACTGTGAAATTCCAAGGCCTAAAATCCTGTAACATGACATGATATTACTAAGAGAAGCCATTACTGACCATCATGACAGGTTGGCTGATGGGAGTTATGTAGTTATATGCATATAGCATATAGTTTCTCTAGCCATAGTTTCCATTTAAATATTATAGAGTCCTTTGAACTGAGAATTACTACTGACTTGGTTTATTTGGCTCTTTCTAACATGATTTATTTTGTGCTATGTGAAAAATTATTCAGCTTTTGGTATCTTTGAGTATCAATACATATCTTTAAACCTGGGTATAGTAGTGGTTAAGCAGCAGAAGATGCAGATTTAGAAGTTAGGACAAAAAAATCCCAGAAATAAGAATAGTTAATATTGTTTGTGGACTTTTCCTAATTGGTTTATTTATGCTTTCTCTGAATTTAATAAGGATATCTGGATCAGTAAATATGAATATTATACAGAGAAATGCTAAAGAGAATGGTGTTTTAAAAACTTTTTGGATAGACTTCACAGTTGGTCTGATAGCAACTAGTGTTTTAACATGACTGAATGTCAAGTGCTTCATTTTGGTTATGATAACGGCTCTTATCGTGATGCAGTAAATCAGGAACTGGTGCTAGAATCCAAACCATAAAGGACCCAGGTGTCAGTTTTGCTGACCAGCTTATGTTAGATGTCCACACCACGGTTGTTGCATGATAGTGGTATGATATTATGAGACTTTCTTTGCTTTGATCCCTTTATACAAATGACATTAGGCAAAACATTCAGTGTTATGGACAAGTGTTCATTTTTAATTTAACTGGTTTGTAAAAGTCAGAAAAAACACAAAGAACAAATACCATACAGGAATCTAGGGTATATTGCTCACAGGACAAAGAAAGGTGAAAAGCTTTGAAGGAGCACTTTGTAGTTTGTAGGTTACCTATTTTAAAGGGCAAAGTCATTTTGATTTATAAATGTCACAAAAATGAGGCATTGGCATCCATTAGTGGTTAGTGGTATTTATTGTGCATCGCATGTGATAGACACAAAGAGCAACCATTTGCCATGTCACTGATTAAGAACAAAATATATAAAATTAAGGCAAATAAAACTTATTACCACTAGTAGTAAGACAGGCAAAAGCATTACATAAATTTAAAGTCCAGCTAGGTAGTTGGTTTGAGAATGGTATGTATAATGCGCAGCTTTTTGGCACAAACTCCTAGGTAGCCTCATTGAGGCTTTGAGTTTGTTGTATTGATCACATTGAACATTTATAGATGGTTAAATGTGATAATGTCAATTATTCCTATGCAGCTGTATGAACAAATCTGGAAGAGCTTACATAATAGCCATGTAGAGATGGTAAAGGAAAATGAGGTATGGGAAAGTGTTGAGAAATAGAGTGAGGTTTGGAAAACAATGAAGACCTTAAAAATCTAATGGCCAGTGAGAGACCAGAATATGAGGTTATTACAACTGTGGTATAGGATTCTAAATAAATTAGAAGAGGAAGGCCAGTGTGGGACACCAGTGTTCTGGAGATGCACTGACAATATAACTAATATTAACCTGTAGTTGGGCTGCAGAGTAGTACAAATGGACTGCTAGATTAAGAAGAAAATATGGAGTAAGATATGTAATAAGGTGGTTAAGGATGGAAGGTTATTATGTGTATTCAAAGTAGAAGTCGAGTTTAGGGTATAAGGGAGAGATGAGTGGAAAGAAACATTATTAATGGCTGTGTGATTCAAAAGGTAAACTGCCAAGGCATGAGAGACAGGTGATATCAAAGACGTACAGATGGAGAAGATAGGACAATGGATATGCCAGGTAGAGAGGAGCATAAGCAAAACAAAAATGTGATACAGTATGGGAAAGAATATAGCAAAATAAGATGAAGGAAGGGAGGGAGTGTCAACAAATAGAGGTGAGACAAGTGTTATCACTGGTGGATCGACAGGTAGTGGTGGGCTTTATATTTTGTAAGTTACCACAGAAACATTTAGGGACTTGGTTGATGAAATATATAAATAATGGGAATGTGCCAAAAATATTAAATTGTTTGATGTGGGATAAGTGTAAACATGATGTATAAGACAAACAGTTTTGAATGTGCAATACAATGTCTGTATGCATATGTGATTTTTTTTTTTATTTGTAATAAAGACAGGACACTTAAGTTTGACTCAGTCTTATTGTGTGTGATCTTTAAAAAGAGATTTATAGAAATAAATCCCAAACTTTGTTAAGTCACTAGAGTTCAAATATTTATTTGAGACTGTCCCCTGGATTTACTGTTCCTCTGTACAGGACTAGCTTAGCCCTGCACGGAGGCGGCCATATAGGAGCAGGACGGCAGCGCACCATGCAGAGTAATGAGGGGCTCTGCCTGAGCTCCTAATCTTACATGGCGCATGTAATAGTGCAGGGGGTGTGTCTGAGAGCAGAGATCACAGAATATACATGCCCCCGCAATGAAGAACAGCAGAAAGGGGTAAGAAATGAGCAAGACCGTTCACTGGTGTCCACATATCCCCACTGACAGCCCCCCTTGTGTACAACAGCAAAAGTATACAGAAATAAAATGAACAAACCCTTTATTTTTTTTTTAAATCCGATTAAAGCTAACTGTAGGTGCGCTGGTGTGCCCATCGCTTAGCTATGGTTAATGCAGCTTAAATGTCTGAAAAGGATAACAAGGAAGATATAGGCAAATGAAGCAGCATAGCAATAGAGTAGTGGGCAGAGAATTTGCCTTACGAGCATGCATTCCCGGTTCGAGTCTCACTGCAGCACATTCCATTTTCCATGGCAAAGCACGTTATGACTACTATTTATGTTGCATAACCCACTAATTAACATATATTTATGAACTGGAGTACTGCAGTAAATGCACATGTGAGATGTTAGTATCATAGTGAATAAAGCAATAGTAAGCAGGTTTAAGCACCAATAAGTAGTAGTACGCATATTTAAGCACTAGTAAGCGAGCTTAACCCATTTGCGTGGGGGTAAGCAATGTGGACACAGGTTAAGCAATTATGAAGCTAACTCCCTGTAAGCAGATATAACTGGAGGTTAGCAGTGCTTACCATCACACAAACATGCTTACAAATGCTCAAAAGTGCCTTAATCACTATGTATCCTACGGTGCTTGTTCTGCCCATCAACAAAATAAACAGCTATGCAGGTCCCAAACCCAGGACCTATACACCATAGTCAAAGTAGTTAACCACCAAGCCATCACAGATGTACAGAAGAATGTGGTATCAGCAGACAAGTCCTCACCATAGTAAAACCAAACTGAACCTATGAAAGGAATTAGTGTACAGTCATATGTTCTATAACCCACTACATAACATAAATATGTGAACTGGAGTACAGCAGTAAGCCCAGAAGTCAGGTGTAATTGTAATAGAGTGTTGATGTCCCCAATAAAACACAAGGACCCCAAAGAGTGTATGTACACATGAATCATGGATACCAGGCATACATATAAGGTGTAATGAATAATAAATCAATGCCAAAAAGGAATTATAATGTAAAGTCTAATGTAAGCAATGCTAAGCATTGCACAGGCCAGCTTAGGAGGTGTAAGCAATGTGTAGGCTAGCTAACTCACTGTGCCCAGTGTTATACCCCTTTAAACAATGCCAACCCTAGGTAAGCAGGTTTGCCCATAGCCTAGCCTTTTCAAAACCGGCCAATCATAGAAAAGTATGGGAAATCGACCCTACTTAAACCCAAGAGGTGGGAATACATCTCATAACTGATTGAAGCTTCCCCTTGCAGGCACCATGTCAGGAAGGGGAGAAGGTGTATGCTTTCCGGCGCAGCACTGGTGCATCCAGGAGTCCAGAGTCATGGCAGGACTCCTTGTCAAAGACCATGTTCAGAGATGCTGCAGGGCCAGTACCAGGGCTCTCAGTATAAGGTGGAGGCCTGGGACCATCTCACCCGTGACCTCACCAGTTTCAGTGGCATACCCCAAACTGGTGAGCAGGTCAGGCATCACTATGGTGACCTTAAGCGGTATAAGGGGGACCTCTTGGAGCAGTGGATCCAAGAGGCTAGAGTGGCAGGGGATGTTCCAGTTGTGTGCAAGTATCACCCCACTATGTGTGTAGTAATTGCCAGCTTAGGTATATCATGGATAGGTATGGCTAAATATTCCTTTTATGTCCCCCACACCTGCAATGGAGCGGGCCATGAACCAGGAGGCCCATGTCAGTCGGCTGGCGAGGTTGGGATGCAAGACAGATCAGTAATACTCATGCATTTACTGTCATAGGAAATAAAACTAAAAGTAGTAGTAAATTAATTGCCTGTGTAAAACTTGTATTGTGCAAGGCAAGTACTGCATACACTAGAGAATATGGCAGGAAGTGTCTCATATCACTTGTATGTAAATAAACGTGTAATAGCCTGACAATAAAGGTCTAACTGATGGATTGCATGTGTATACTCTGGTATCATATGGTAATGTAGATTCACAATCATGTAATAGTACTGTTGTATTAAGCATTGTTACCCACATCGTGCACCATAAATTGAATGCGTAGGAATGCCTGTATATGACAGATGTAATCCCCAGAGACCATTTAGTACAACTGAGAGACACACAGAAAAAAAGGAAAATGCAGACAACAAAACCCAAATAGCACATGCAACTGAGATGTGAACTGTTTTTTTAGCACACACAGCCATGGTTCGAATCCTGCCAGTCGTAGTACTCTGCATACAGAATCATACCCAACAACTGTACAGATATGTCCAGCATGTCCAGTAAAGTGGCCCATATCTGTTGCCTATCAACCTGTCCCCCTGGTAAATCAGTGGGATGATCCCAAATGTATAGGCAGCAAACAGGAAATACAACTGATTGACACACATCTATGAGAATAAAGCTGGCACACTAGCAACTCCCCAATACCTTATGGGACTAAGAAGCCACGTATGTCCCATTTACACCCCAACTTGTCAAGCCATGGTCAGAGTGTGTACAGTAACAGAGTGAAATGTATGTGGATAATAGTAATTTGGAATCTGGTACTGTGTGTGGGAGCATTCAGGTAGTGCTAATAAACATTCCTCCCACAGGTCTGTCAGATACCAACACTGTGCCCAGAAATACACGAATGATACCCAGCACTGGTACTGTTTACATTGGTATTGTATGGCAGTGCGACTGATGCAGTTGCTCTGAATAATGAGGTATTACACATCACTATCGCCCACACTGTTCTACAAAATATAACTGTCTAGGAAATCTGTATAAGAGTGTTGTAATACAAGACAAGAATGCAAAAGCATGGGAGATTAATAGGACAGAAAGCAGACAGGAGATACACAGCAATATCTATATAGCAGACACAACTGTGATGGACAGTGTTTAAAATGTAGCAGACACAGCCATGGTCTGAATCCTGGGAGTGGAAGTAGTCTGCATATAGAAACATACCCCACAACTGCACAGATGAGGTCAGAATGTCCAGTATATGGGCCCATATCTGCTTCCTGTCCCCCTGGTAAGTCTGTGGGATGATCCCAGATGTTTAGCCAGCCAACAGGTAATACAAGTGATTGTCAAACATTTATGAGAACAAGCCTGTCACTGTAGCAACCCCCAAAACTGGTAGGAGAGTAATAAGCCAAGTATGTCCTATCTACACCCCATGTTGTCAAGCTGTGACCAGAGTGTGTACAGTAACAGAGTGAGATGGATGTTCATAATGCTAATTGTAATCTGGAAGTTTGTGTGGCAACAGTCAGGTAGTGCTAACAAACATTGCTCCCACAGGTATGTCAGATATGAACACTGTGCTGAGAAATAAAGACCATTATAACCTGTACTGGTACTGTTCACTCTGGTATTGTAGAGAATTGTGAGTGTTGCACTTTCCCTGAATAATAACGTATCACTGATCACTGGAACCCACACTGTGCTACATATTATAACTGTGTAGGAAAGTATGTATATGTGTGTGTCAGGTCATTAAAGGTTGAAGAGGGCAATATTCTAGATATGTCCCGGCACACCTGCATGTGGTTAACACATGGCCAGAGTCTGTGCAAAAAGAGTTGGATAGCTATGTTTACAACATCAACCTGGAATCTGGGAGTATGTGTAGAAACATTTAGTTAGTGTTAACAAACATTCCCTCCACAGGTATACCAGGTAAGAGGTTTATATTGCAGGTAAAACCAGTTCATGTACAATGATGACAACAGCCATATCACTGTCCAAACTAAGGCTATAGGTTAGTGTAGTAAGACTTGTAAGGTACAGATAACAGCACTGACTAGGAAGGTAATGTGGACTACAGGAATATACTACTTGTTAAATGACATCTTTACACCCCCCCCCAATATATCTCCAACAATAATCAACATACCCACCCCAACTGGTATGTAATGACACCTATGTTCTGATAATGTCTAATTGTTTGATAAATATTTTAATTGTTACCATGCATGTGCTATAATGAATTATTCCAACATTGGTGGTATGGTACCATCAATGTACTTGCATGCTGTTCTTATTACCACTGTGTCCCATATATGCATGTGTTCTGTTTGCTATGCAACTGATCCGTATGTGGTATCTGGGTTAATGCAAATATCTATGCATGCTGTTATACCTAACCCTGGAATGTGTTGACTATTACTAACCCACATATGATGATGAAATCTAAACACTATAGCACGTTTGGGAAGGCCGGTCCCAGCGGACCCTTCTCTCTCATCTCAGCTGGCCATGGCACCGGGCACCAGCATGACTGGGGCCCAATCCGGGACCTCCCTGTCCATTGGTCCTGCACTACCTTTGGGTTGAACTGCCTCAGGGGATGGGGATCGCCCCCCCCAGGAGTGGGCATGGACAGGAACCTGTCACCCATCACCAGGTCAGGGTCATGGTGTGTAGAGAGCTCAACCAGCAGCTTGGTGATCTTCTATGCCAGCTCAAGGACCGTGTGTTGCAATTAGAGCATCAGTCTGGCTCTGTGACTCAGCCCCTACCACAGCCACCATCGGTGCTGTGAAGGTGCAGTGATGACTGCCCATAGGGCGGGACCTCAGTCTCACTGTTTCCACTATGGAGCTCATGGGCTTCTGATTTCCCAACACCCCTCCCCATCAAGGTGTTTACCACCCACATGTGTCATATATAGCCCCTGTATGTGTCTTCTTTGTCTTGTCTGTTAACCTACACAACCTGCCTCCCTAAAATATACCTACTACCCCTTCCCAACATCCCACTCTCACCTAAAAAAGGGGGGCAATCTGTTCCCCCCCAAAAATATCACCCATACATAGCTGTCCATTTTGCACACATGTCCATTGGACACAAGTAATCTGGTCTAATTGGCATCACAACTTATTATTGTTGTCCTCACCCCCTCCTAGGGGTTTGCATGTCCAAATCTACCTCGAAATTCAGTGTATATGCACAGCTGTTGCTGTAGAAGAAATGGGCAGCTCTGGACCTTCCCTACACCCATCCTGCACATCCCTAGCTATTTTCCCTACTGTCTTTCCCTCTTTGTGCCCCTTTTTCAGCACTTTCTTATCAATACTTTTTTCTTTTCTTTTAAAAAAATTAGTGGGGGGTGTAAGTGGGAGTAAGCACTTTTAAGCAGCAGTAAGTGGGTTTCAGACTATTTTCATGGGGGTAAGCAATGCCTACACTGGTTAAGCAATTTAGAAGCTGAGTATAAAAAACTGTAACCTTAAGTTAGCAGTGTTTACCTCCACTCAAACCCACTTACAACTGCTCAGAAGTGCCTTAATCACTCTGTATCCAATGGCCCTTGTTCTGCCCAGCAACAAAATAAACAGCCTTTACAACGCTCAAACCCAGGACCCTGCACACCATAGCCAAAGTGCTTTATCACTAAGCCATTTCAGATATACATAACCCTGATGTTTTCACAAACATATCATCCAGCCCAGTCATTCAACAGTACAGGAAATGTATTTCAACATGTAAATGTATGTGTGTGTGTGTGTATATATATATATATATATATATATATATATATATATATATATATATATATATATATATGTATATACATACAAATTTCTACATATATATATATATATATATATATATATATATATATATATATATATATGTGTATATCTAAATCTATATGTCTAAATATATACAGCAAGTTATATATATGCAAGCAGATATATATATATATATATATATATATATATATATATATATATATATATATATATATATATATATATATATAGGTATATACGGACATAGTTATATTTATGTAAGCAGATATATATATATATATATATATATATATATATATATATATATATATATATATATATATATATAGTTATATACAGACATACATGTGTAGATAACAGTGGGGAAATAACAAAAACATGTATGCCACATGCACCGTTAATAGGGTTGAGAGGCCCCAAACAATATATGTCTTGTACGAATAGGTATATCCCCACACAGCCAAACACATCTGCCCTGCAATACACTACCAAGTGTTGCAGATCCCATAACCAGGACCTGACATGACATGGGCAGACATAGGATACATATACGCAGACACATATGCAGATACAGATATACATATAAATATATATATATATATATATATATATATATATATATATATGTAACTACACATACACACGCAGAGATATGTATAGTAAGATACATATGTAGTAGGTGCACACAATATGGAACAGCCACTATTCCTACAGTTACCACCTTACCAACTGGAGACTCTATGAGCCAGCCATACAAATGACAGTCATTACTTGCAATATATACCCACAGAGAAATCAAAGGATATAACAACACACACAGGTTTTCATAAATGGGAAAGCTTTATTTGTGTACTAATACAGTTGTATATGCCATGTGGTATAGCTGTTTAGACACGGACATCCATATAAACTGAGTAATGCAAGTGTGAAACAGTTATACTAATACAGTAGTCTGGGTGTTGCTGTCCAGGCCAAAGCCATCAAGTAGCACAATAGTAAAGACAGACTGGGCCACAGGATACCAAACAATCAATAGTAAGTAATGCAGATGTATAGTTCAGCAGCCTCTATTTACACTTTGTAAACAATCCCTAGAGGGTAAAGTCCTCAGTTGACACAATGGGATGTAACTGTTACAAAACAAAACACAACTGACACCATCACAAGCACACTGACAAACAGAACAATCTTTATGGCAGGTGGCAGTAGACCTGCTTTTAACCAAGGTGGATTGTATGGTAATGTACATCCATATACCTTAAGGCAGCTCACCCCTGATGGTCTTCAGGACTTTGTGCTTTCAGGATTCTGTAGTACTCCCATATACATATATTTATATATAGATATATGTATATATAGATATACGTATATGTATATATATATATATATATATATATATATATATATATATATATATATATATATATATATAAATCTATATATGTATGCACATCCTATGTGTACAGATATACCTAGTTATGTTGATATATATGTAGATATCAGTAACTATATGTTCATACATATCTATTCTGATATACCTACTACTGTCAATATATATGTAGATATCCATACGTATATGTGCATATGTATCTCTATCTGTATATGTGTAGACATATATTGCTCTGTATATGTATATATTTGGGTGTTTATTTGTATAGCTATGTACATATACATATCCATCTATGTATGTCGATATGTGTATGTGTATGTCTATATAGATATTTGGATAATTATATGTACATATATCCTCACCATATGTCCTGAACATGGAGTGTAGCCCTACCTCAGGCTCTATAGTCTCAACTCCATAGTGCAAAGGGATGTCAGGTATGTATAGCAGGTATATTTGTAGACTATTGCTACTGTAATAGGGAGTGTCTTTACAGACATGGTGTGTGTGGGAGGTCACATCTGCTTTTAACATGTGCACCATTGGCTACTGACAGACATCCTAAGGACATCATAGTACAGTACCACTGCTAGCACGTAATGCTGCTGTGGACTACAGCCGAGATAATGGCCAATATATGTGGACAGTCTGTCACACTCTGGACAGTACAGAGGTATACACATAACCCCTTAGTGCAAGACATGTGGACCAGTCCTGACAATGTGGATGTTAACAGCCATGTAGATGGGTATAACACGTAACTACTGGTATACATGTGCCCCCATAGGTTATGCATTCACACATCCTTGCCTGTCCTGCCACATAATAACCTCTGGTACAGAGGTGCCATGGCCACATACTACCCACTAGATATTGACATACATTTGTACAGCATCCCACTGCCATGTCTGACATACATGACTGTTATGGTGGTCCGGAAGCAGTACATCCTGGCAAGTATCTGGACATTAAATCTCACTGGGTAATTTTACTAAGCTGCTGGACATGTAACAAAGCACTGTGCAGGCTACAGGCAGACCAGTTCAACACTGGCCTGCATTTCTTATGGGGGAATGCACATGTACATGCATATATAGAAGGCTCTACAGGCATGCCACAGCACAGAGCAACATACACCTGTGTGAAAGTGCATAACCACAAACAATGCGAACACAGCCACATATGGTATGCTAGCGTATTATTACAGTATATGGACTATCTGTTCAACACCAATCTCATATGTGCCACTCACACACTAACCCTACATATACTGGGCCACTACACAGTGGGCTCCAATGCCTGTCTGTGGTATGGAGCATGTGCATGTATGGCCCTAATACATGTCAGTCAATAGGGTAATATACAGTGGAGCAGCATGTAACATCAGATAGAACAGGACAAGAACAATGACATCTACCACAGTCTGTACACAGGTCAAGGTACATAGTAACAATACACACACACTGCTGACAATCACCATTGGTACACAGACCTCAGTACTGTACACACAACCACAGAATGTCCAGGTTATGTCATCAAAAATGACCTCTACTATACATAATTTGTGCAGCAGTCTGATATCTCACTGGCTTGTTATCAGATATGATGTCACTAATTATGGCGTACAGCACATATGCACCCCTTACTGCATGACATATGTACAAAGGTTGACAGGGTTGTGGCTGGAGGCACATACACAGGGCCAATATTGACATGTTGCTGTGATAACCTCATACATTTACTGTTGTAACAGGGTTTGTTGCAACATATGTCCTATGAGGGATATGAAGTTAGTAACTCTCACAGCTGTCACCATCTACAGACTGCAATCCTCACACTACCTTCTGCAGTTCACAGATAGGTGCTCTGTGGGTAACACCTGAAACAAAAGGCACCACACACTGGCCAGTCTGCAGATGACCCTACAGATGGGTGTTCCCTCATAAACATAGCACTGACATGGCAGGTATGAAAACATGTAGGGCAGCCATATCCACACACACCCTGTTAAACCATCATTACTCCAAATGCAGTATAACAGCACTTACAGTCTGTAGTCAGGTCAGGCACATACTCCTCCTGTGTGTTGGCCTGTTTCCACAGTGTAAGTTGTTAGAGGTAAATCCCCAGTCCATCTGAGGTGCTGTTTGCCAAACAACAGATCGAGTTCTTGCTCACAGTGAATGAAAGACCCAACATCAACATGATGTTCCTAGATATTGGTGTGTGTTTCCATGCAATTGGCTATGGGAATTTTACCACAGCTGTTCCACATGCAATCAGCTAGAGGAGGGCTGTAATTCGTGCAGAGGCCATCAGCTGATCCTGAGCATCACTTAAAATACACATGCTGCTGCCTAAGCAATGCAGGTGTAAGTCTCCACATCTACCAGAGAGGGAGTGAGAGAGGCAGACAGAGGCACAGAAAGGCCAAGGAGGGGTGGGAGAGTTAAACTTAAGCATGTGTGTGTCATACACCTACCAGTACAGGGTATCAAACCCCTGATGACTATGTAGTGCGATCAAATGTCCATGCAGTCATTGGATGTGCCACATAGGTTACATGTTGGGGAGCCCTCAGAACGTATATTTGATGGTGAGTGACATATGCAGCAAGGACATGGTAGCTATGTGGTAGGTGTAGTACATGTGCCTGTCCGCATGAACAGGTGTCAGTGTCAACACAGCCACATTCTCACAGGGATGCACACACATTGACACACTTGGCAGGGCCAGGAATACAACTCATCACTTGTTGGATTGCCACGACACAGTACTGTGCAGGCATTACATGCACCACAGGGGTCATACGAAGGTTATGTGTGCAAAGGGTATGTGGAGGTGTCTGACATCAGACAGCATGCTTCAGTATGCCAGTGGGAGTTTTAGTGATTGTGAATGTGGTCATACACATCATACACCAAATACACAGAAATGGGTGCCAGTACTGACATGCATGGGTGCACTGCTTCAAGGGTGTGTTGTGGCCGACAGTGCCAGATGGCTATACATGGCTAGGTGATGGGTATACCTTGGCATCAGGCCACATGACAACGGTCTGCAATGTGGCTCAGGGGTGTAGTGTCTGGAGTTGCCAAAACAGGTGGGTATTGTATTCACCATCCAGTCACCTGGGTAACTATTGTGTGTGGCCTATGCTGTGCATTGCGTGCCATGTATGTGTTCCATAGTCCATGATATGGAGAGTGTCTGGGAAGTGCACACCTCTCTCATGCATGAACAGTGACATATGGAACTGTACCTGGGGTTTCTGGCCCATGTTGTGTACACAGATTGTTTTCATCAGATGTGCCAGTCCTGGCATGATGGCGGGAACTGTTAATGGACGGCAGATTGACCCTGCACCTACATTGATAGCATGATACCAGTATTCCCTGGTGTCAGTGGCATCTGTCCATACAGGGCTTGTGTTTCAGGCATGGTATTTCCTTTGGGGTTCACATTTGATGGCACCATAAGTGTTGCAGGTGTTCAGTGGGGAACATGGGGGAGGTGCACTGTCAGCATGTACGTGCCTATTGGACTGATGGACAGGGTGCCATGCCCTCTGTAGCCCACTGAAATCACACCATGGTTACTATCAGTGGGCAATATGCAGGGTACTACCAACGTAGCAGCTGTTGCCTAGGCAAGTGAGTGTGTGTGTATGAGACATGGGTTGAGAGTGCTCCCTGGATAATGCAAGGGTTGCTAATGTTGTTCAGCTGGCATTGATGTCACATTTAGGGGTATGGATTTGCACCCCAGCCTCTCGGCTATTTCACATCTGTTATCCCTGTACGGTAGACATTGTGATATATACTTGGCCCACCATATAAGAAGTTTGCAAAACCCACTCCACATTGAGTCCAGTTGTTACACACTCACAACCACCTCCACACCGGATACATATGACAAACACATTCACACACACATGCAGACACACACAGCTGCCATGTCTGGGATTAGAACTCCTACATAACTAGTATATTTACACTGTAGCACTATGCCATTATAGGACATGCCATGGAAATTACTGGAGTACTCCTTCCCCAAAGGTGTATTTCACAGTGAATGACATCAGCAGGATTGCCAAAGTAGGGCATTTGAATTGTACTGAGTGTGACAAGCCTAAAATGCATTGCTTCCTACATAGACATAGAAACACACACAAAACATCCACAACTGTCGTGTGTGGTAATAGAACCTCTACCAGAGTTCTATATCACACTGCAGCATGATGCTGTTATAGTATGCACCATAGGGATTGCTGGAGTGCCCCTTCCCCAAAGGCGTATATCACAGTGAATGACACCAGCAGAATTGCCAAAGTAGGGCATTTGAATTTTATTGAGTGTGACAAGCCTAAAATGCATTGCTCTCTATACAGACATATAAACACACACAAAACATTCACAACTGCCATGTGTCGGAATAGAACCCCTACCAGAGATCTATATCAAACTTCAGCATGATGCTGTTATAGGATACACCATGGGGATTGCTGGAGTACCCCTTCCCCAAAGGTGTATATCACAGTGAATGACATCAGCTGGATTGCCAAAGTAGGGCATTTGAATTGTACTGAGTGTGACTAACCTAAAATACATTGCTCTCTATACACATCCACACACACACACACACACACACACACACACACACACACACACACACACACACACACACACACACACACACACACACACACACACACACACACACACAGACACACACACAATTGCCAAGTCTGGGATTAGAACTCCTACCTATTTTATCACACTACAGCTGTACACAGTTATGGAATGGGCTATGGAGATTACTGGGCTGCAACTTTCCCAGAGGTGTATTTCTAGGTGGATGACATCAGCAGCCTTGCCAAAGTAGGGCACTGAATCGTAGGGAGTGTGAGTAGCCCAAAAGAAATTTCTCTCTACACAGACAGAGACAGGCACACACACTTGCCAAGTCTAGGATTGGAACTCCTACCTAACTGTTTTATCACACTACAGCAGTACACAGTTATGGGATGCACTACAGAGATTACTGGGCAACATTCTTCCCAGAGGCGTATTTCTAGATGGATGACATCAGCAGCCTTGTTAAAGTAGGGCATTTGAATCATAGGGAGTGTGAAGGAAAGAATTGCACTCTACACAGACAGGGACAGACACACACACACCCACACAGACATACACACACTTGCAAAGTCTGGGATTAGAACTCCTACCTAACTATTGTATCACACTAGAGCAGTACACAGTTTTGGATGCGATCCAGAGATTACTGGGCTACAACTCTCCCAAAGGTTTATTTCACAGTGGATTACCTCAGAGGTGTATTTCTAGATGGATGACATTAGCAGCCTTATCAAAATAGAGCATTCGAATTGTAGGGAGTTTGACTATCCTAAAAAACATTGCTCTCTACACAGACAAAGACACATACACACAGTTGCCATGACTGGTATTGGAACGTCTACCTAACTAGTTTATTACATTATAGCAGTACGCAGTTATAGGATGCGCTACAGAGATTACTGAGCTACAACTCTCCCAAAGGTGTATTTCACAGTGGATGACTTCAGCAGGCTTGTCATAGTAGGGCTAAGAGGAGCGCAGTGTGTGTGCATGGACCATAATCCATTCATCTAGAGGTTGACACACCACATGCGGGCACATGCAGGGTCATATTTCACAGGTATGTGTATACAGCTGCTAGATGATTACTTCCTTTACAGTCATGTTGCCCAGTTAGCACTTGCACCACATAGTCTGTAATGCTGACAGATACCGGGGGCTAGTATCTACAGTGAGTGACATCTGAACCTCATATGGTTGCGGCCCTTTGGCTGTGTGCTGGGTGGGACAGGCCTGGATGGGTCCTTGTCACAGTCACCCTCTTCCACACATCTATGTATATCTACCTTTGGCTTATTATAGTGTGTTGTCCTTAGATATATGTCTGTATTCCTATCCACTGTGTGCGCAAAGCATGAGGGGTGCATACTGAGGAGTGTCTGAACTAACATCTGTGACTGCCAGATATGTCTGCTCTACTGATGTTTGCAGACATGGCCTTCATTTGTTTAAGTGTGTGAGCATGCCCAGTATGCCCATCTGTATTGAATGTGTGGATCGAGTCCAGGTAGTTTGTACTGCAGTGCAGACCTTTGTGTTGTACATCTACAGGTGGCATACTGTTTCTGCAAGGTATCTGTAAATCATTTGGCAATATGGAGACAAACTGTGCAGGGGATAGTGTTTATTGTAGGTGATTGTGTCTGTGCTGCTTCAGCTGCATGGTACTGCTGTTAGCAGGGCTATTGAGATGTGTACTGTTATACACAGTGATGTTTTCTGTCCTCATGTACTGTCAGGTCGACATTCTTGCTCACAGTGATGTCTTGGGGGACAAGGGTGACTGTGGCTGTATCTAGTATTGTGGGCAGACATCTACGTATTCATGGTAATGCCATTCTGAAGGGGGACTGCAGACACTTGGTGCTGGGTATGTGTATCCGGTTCAGCACCTTGGTACAGTACTGGCAGAGAATCCCATACTTGTACATTCATCAGCATGATAGTATGGGCTTATCTTGCTGTGGTAATGCCTCACAGCTGTATAGATTCACACAGGTCAGCCAGGGGAAGGGGCCATGGGTCAGGACATTTACCCTATTGTGGTATACGGCAGGTGTGTAGCCACCCATTTATGTGTTTGCAGCCAGGGATAGTGTGTGCACACTGCTTGGTGTCAGACCCTGCACATTCCATGCTGCCCATGCTCCCACCCCCCCGATTATTCTAACCTCTTCCATACATTATGCATTCATTCTCTGATACTTTCCCTAAGGGTATCGCCCTATCACAGGGGTGTGTTAGTGTTGACCCACAGTTCATGCAGTGGGACATGGTGGATATGTTATTGTGGTTTGTCCACATGGCCTTGCATATGGCTTATGTGGAGTGTGTTATTTGGGTGACCATGACATAACATGCATTGGCAGTACGTGTGAGACACAGGCCTTTGGCAGACACCTGTGGGGCATTAGGTGTTGCGGCATGCCAGATGTGGCAGGTTGTTGTATTATGTCAGTCTTACAGTCCCAGACCACCATACAGTATATTCCCCTGGGGTGATAGGGTAGGTGTGATAGATGTTCATGCCAATACCTCCTAACAGTCTTGCTCAGGTGGTGTGTATGCTGGCAAGGTACTATCTACCACTAGGGACACACCTACATGCACTGCATGCTGCAGTATTCCACTATTGCCATATACAGGTGGGGTCTTACTGTACCCATTCCCCACAGCCTGGATATGACCAGAGAGGTGCCTTTGGGTGGTGTTTGCATGAGCTGGATGCATGTGTGCTATGGACACTACTTGCATCTGACACACAGATATGCATTGGGAATTCCTGTTATAACAACCAAAAGGAAGAAAGCAGTAAGCACCGTGGTAGTCCAATGAACCTCTCCAAGCTGTAACTGTAGATAAATCCTTTATTGAACATGAACAACACAATAAGGTAAACGAAACACTGATAAATCAAGCGCTTTCGCCTGCATAGATGTCAGGCTTTTTCAAGATGAAACAGCAGGGTAACCAAGTTCATTTAAATAGAGGCTTTCAGTGCTGATTGTTTCAATTAAACAATTACATTAATTCAATTAAATTAATTGAATTAAGTTGATTGAAATGCTTTAACCAACACCAAAATGTAAAATATACTTTGTTGAGATGGAAGCATGGTTGTGCACAATACTTTTGATTTCAAGCAAACAAATAAAAGCATGTTAAAATACAAATGCGTAGATGTTGTCTGACATTTTGCTATGGCAGAGAGCGCGGAGACGTCCGACTTCCCAAGCACACCATTTCTTTTGCGTGATGAGGCAGATGACGTGCCAGTCACAAGGGCAGAATTTCGGCAGGTTGTCAGCCTGCTTACCCAGATCAGTAACTCATTGAAAAATAAAGAAAGCAACCCAATGGTTACATCTGGGGTTGCGGGCAATCAGCTTCAGGAATTTGGAGAGAACAACACGGGTCCAGAACACGACAAGGAAGCATCTGTTTCAAATGCGAATGGGCGACTAAACGCTACGGGACATTCATTGGACATTTTTTTAAAAAACGGATCATCTTTACAGCAGCAGGGTGCGAATAAACTAGCCGATAACAATGCAAGAGCTTTTAACTTTGGGGCATGGACAAACAAAGCATTCATTTTTGAAAAAGGTACTGTTGACAATTCTTCAAAAACAAGTAAAACGGACAATGATTTTTTATTGTTTAAAGAAAAACTGTATGCATACAAGGCAATGCAGTTAGAAATTGATTACCTGTATGAGTGTGTTAGAGTTAAAAGAGTCCCAAAAGGGCTCCGTTTAATTAAATTCCCTAGCAATGCTACTCAAGGGACACAACTCTTTGAAGATATTTCAATGTTATCAGATAATACAGGTTTAGAAATGTTGCAACTCATGATCAAGGACTATGAAAAGAAAATTGATGTTTTATTACAAGAGTTAAATGATTTGAATGAAACTATTATTTCTGATATGCATTTTTCTAGGGTAAAAAAAGACTATGACAATGTTTTCACAGATGTAGACCAAGATTGCATGAAAATAATGGACAGGAAAATTAGAAAGTTGGAAAGGGACTTAAGAGACTACAAAAATGGTACAGCTTATCAGACCTTTACTAGAAGTGGTTGGTCTAACAAACAGAATTACAACAAAGTTGTTAACAGCAATGTATATGAACAGGATGATTCCCCTACAGTTAATGAACCACCCAGGCGTAGTGAACGCCTGGCGCAGAAACAGGGGACCAACAGTAACACAAGTACACCTAACAATAACCCAAACCAGGTTTTTCATTTTCCTCAGGGAAGACAGGGGAACAGGGTTCAGTTTCAAAGCAATCACAACTGGGTGAGACAACGGAGATAAACAGATCAAAAGCTACCAATGATGTAGTAACAGTCATTTCAACAGCTATTACTGAAACCTGTACAATAATTTCCAAATTTAATTTCACAATCTATAATTTTACTGACATGACCATTGATGATACACATTTTGACCTGTTTACAAAGGGTTTTCAATTTGTTCCAACTAAACCCCTAGATGTAACTAAGACAATTATGGAACTGAAACTCTACACAAGACAGCTCAACTTAAATGTATTTTTCAAGGGTACAACTTATGTTAGGGAGCCTGTTAGCAGAACCAGCACATTTAACCCCCTCTTCACCCAGTTATCAAAATTTTCGAGAAACTGGTGGAGACAGATATTAGAAAGTTGAAAAACATCAGTAATACAAAAGAAAATTTATCTAACAACTGTTGTTCTCTCATAAATCAACTTGGAGAGGAACAAATCAGGGTTATGAAACCGGATAAGGGGGGTGGTGTGGTTTTTATGTACAAACATGACTACGATGCCAATATACATAACATACTACAAGACACCAAACAATACAGCATAATTTCCTTAAATGAAATTAATATAGCATATGCAAAAATAAAATTCTTATTACAAGATCATTTATTGCAAGGGGTAATTAACGAGAAACTACTGAATTTTTTAATGGTGAACAAACCTCTTACCCCAGTCATGTTTGGGATTCCAAAAGTTCACAAAGGTTTAAACCCTTTAAAATTTAGACCCATTGTGGCAGGATCTGGAGGTATCACAGAACCTCTAGGAAAATTTGTAGATGTGTCTCTTAAGAAAATGGTTTCATCCTTTGACCACATTTGCAAGGACTCTTGGGAATTCCTGAAAAATATTAAAAATGAATACTATAGTTGTGCCAACGTAATGGTTACAGTGGACATAGTAGAACTGTTCCCCCGCATTCCCCATGCTACAGGACTACAATGGTTTAATGAAATTTTAATCAATTATTCAGGTTTAAGTACAAATTTGATCAACTTAATGGTGGATTTTATGGAAATTATTTTAAACAACAATTTTATCTTTTTTAATGGAGAATTTTTTAAACAAAGAAAAGGTGTAGCAATGGGCACACCCTGTGCCTCCGCATATCCAAATATCATCTTATTCTACTGGGAGAGACAATTTATTTTTAATTCAGCCTGGAAAGAAAATATCACACACTATCAAAGATATTTGGACGATATTTGTTTGCTATGGAGTGGCAACAGGGAAAGTCTGGATGAATTTTTGAAGTACATAAATAGCACCACTGACTTTTTAAGGTTTACACATAACATTAGTGATGACACATTAAACTATTTGGACATTAGTCTGATTAAAAACAAAGAGTTAAAGAGGTTTGAGTCATCTGTGTACAGAAAAAGTACATTCTCCAATGCATTTCTACATTTTGCGAGTGGTCACCCCTATTCACAAAAGAAAGGCATTCTGAAAGGACAATTCATCAGAGCCTCAAGAATGTGTAGTACACTAAAGAACTTATTTTTAGAAAGAGGATACCCTGAAAAGTTAATAAACAAAATGCATCAGGAAGTTTTAACCAAAAGAGACAACACATATTCACCTTTACTAGGTACATCAAAAGGAGAGATAACAACTGGAATTGCTGAAACACAAACACAAAGTAAAGAATTTGACTCTAAAGCTGCTTTTGTATGCACATATAATAACAATGCTGTGGATTTAAGAAACACTATAACGAAATATTGGCCTATTATAAGATCAAATGAAGAAATTAATAAATGGTTGCCCAGTCAACCAGCATTTGTCAACGCAAGAAATATTAATCTCAAAAATTTATTTGAGAGACAAAGGCAATGCACGAAACAAACCGTAAAGATTCAGGCAGGTACTTACAAATGTAATGCTTGCAAACAATGTGCATACATTATGAACACAGGTTCATTATACATTAAATCCAGAAATTTTAGAGTCAGATCAGAGTTACATTACAACTGTGCATCTAAAGGGATAATATACTTAGGTGTGTGTCAGATTTGTGAAAGTTTTACATTGGAAAGACCGAAGGACGTTGCGTAGGAGAATCTACGAACACCTTTATGACATCCAAAAGAAGAAAGAATCAAACGCTTTTTATAGACACCAGATGGTTTGCCCTAATATGTCTGTGAAATTTTTAGTCTTAGAACAGGTTCCCCATAACCCAAGAGGTGGTGACTGGGAAGCCACCATTGAGTACAAAGAACTAATATGGCAACTCAGACTAAATGCAACGAAACCACCTGCCTTAAATGATGCTATCAGCATCAGTAGTTTATTAAAACTTAGACGAGCGAAACTATAACCATAATTAATATCTTATGGAACAGTGAATAATACAGTTGCTCATAGGTTGACCATTTGGAAATTCATCTACAAAAGATGTCACAGGTTGAATGTAAGAAGTTGCAAATATTTGTATGTTTTCAACAAGCTTTTGTATAAAAGACGCACTATTACATCATAACACACGCACATGGGTATAAATTAATAATTTATTAATTAAAACCCCATTCTTTAGACATTTTTTAGGTACTGGTTACACAACAGTAGACTTAGCACACAAGTTTAATATATATTATATTTATTATATTTATTATATTTATTGATATTTATTATATATTAACTGGAAATAATATATATATTAAACGATGTATTTATATTTATATTTATTTTTATATTTATTGATATTTTATTGGCACTGAGTGCATAAAGGAATTTTTTAAGGTTCATTTTAATTGTATATTTTTATATGCACAGTTCTTAGAAGGTTTCATTTTAAAAAAACTAAAACAAAAAAACACAGTTGTCACACCACTCTGATTTCATTGTTTATTTGTCCATGTTATTTATAATATTTAAAATATTTAAACTAAGAAAGTTTTTTTCAATGACTTTAGAATGTACTGATAGTATTTAACATTATAAGATAGTATTCACAGCTCTTGTCAGACAACATCTACGCATTTGTATTTTAACATGTTTTTATTTGTTTGCTTGAAATCAAAGGTATTGTGCACAACCATGCTTCCATCTCAACAAAGTATATTTTACATTTTGGTGTTGGTTAAAGCATTTCAATCAACTTAATTTAATTAATTTAATTGAATTAATGTAATTGTTTAATTGAAACAATCAGCACTGAAAGCCTCTATTTAAATGAACTTGGTTACCCTGCTGTTTCATCTTGAAAAAGCCTGACATCTATGCAGGCGAAAGCGCTTGATTTATCAGTGTTTCGTTTACCTTATTGTGTTGTTCGTGTTCAATAAAGGATTTATCTACAGTTACAGCTTGGAGAGGTTCATTGGACTACCACGGTGCTTACTGCTTTCTTCCTTTTGGTTGTTGGGACTTAGTTTGTGGTCTGGTGCATTCCTGTTATACTTGCATGTGCAGGTACATCAGCTGTTTCCCAATACATCAGTCCTACCTCCTTTGTGATCTGCGACTGTTTGGGCAGACAACAGCAGTATCCTCTGCTACAGGACAAAATAATGTGATGCATACCTGTATGTATGTTTCCAAGGATGTGTCTATTTCATAGTGACACAATATATACTGCATGTCTGGGGTACTTTTCCCTGTGTACTGCTTTTATATGTAGACCAACAGCCATGCCATGCCAGTCTTTCAGATGGTGACATATATTATCACCATACATTTGCAATGGCTTATTGCTAGCTTGCGTTATAATGAAGGGTATTGTGTATGGCACTGTAGTTGTGAGGACTTGTCCTTGTCATCATCGGTAGTAGGCAATGGCCACCAGGCTTACTTCAACATGCATACATACCGACCACTCTCACACGATATGGGATATACACCAATGTAAAACACACATACCTGGATATTGTGCAGATGCTACAACCTATCCGGCTACCTTGGCCACCTCTGTGCATCTGTGCTCCACTGGTATTAGACCCACACCTACATGTTACTATACTTCTACATAGGGTTGTGGGGGGGGCACCTGACTGTTACGATGTGTGGACATCACATTGGGGGGGGCACACCAGACTGTTACTACATAATTAAGTAGGGTTGGGGGGAGCACACCTGACTGTTTCTGTATTCCTTAGCAGGATTGGGGGGGGCACCTGACTATTTCTACACATATATCTAAATATATATAAATATATATATATATATAGGTATATATATATATATATATATATACATACATATATATATATATATATATATATATATATATATATATATATATATATATATAGGATTGGGAGGGGCACACCTGACTGTTACTACATTTCTACGTAGGATGGGGGGGCACACTTGACTATTTCTACACTTCTATACAGGATTGGGGGGGCACACCTGACTGTTATTACATTATTACATAGGATGGGGGGGCAGACCTGACACTTGTACACATTTGTTATGACTGTACTGGTATGTCAGGTACTCCATTTCATTCTGTATTCTAACCTGTCATGCTGACTAGAGGCTTACCAGTGTACTACAGATCTTAACTTTGATTTACCTGCAAATTTGTTTCTGGCTTCCTAACCTTCTGAACTAACGTTCCACTGCCTGACCTGCTGGAGTCTGTCTGTGTAGGCCTGGGGGTGGCGGTTACCGATAGGCATCATTCAGAGGCCATTGCACAGCCTTTGTTGGTGTTTGTCTATACCTGTCCTGCTGGTTGTGACTGTTGTTGGGTATGTAAACCCCCCTGACTGACATGTGAGTCAGTTACCTTGTGGGTGTCCCAGAATTGAGGGTGGTGCTGCAGGGCTGCCTATGTTGGATGCACATAGTACACTCCCTACACATGGTTGAGCACAGGTAGTGTCATGTTTGGCATCTGTTTTACTGTATGTGAGAGTTAGAGAGAGGTGTTATTCCCTGGGTCCCTCCTGTGTCAGTGTATGTGCTATACATTGCCTCTTTGTCAAGGCCAAGGCATACTGGGCACACCTCCTTCTGCCTACTGGGGCAGGCTCAGGTTGTTCCTTCTCTGAGTCACTCTGTGCCTGTGCAGGTCTTGGCAATGGTGGGGGGCTATGTGGCCCTGCTCGGTGCTGTTCCTGCTGCAGCTGTTTCCACAAGATCATATTGTGTAGCATGGCACATACAATGACAATTTGGGTACATGTAGCTGGTGAGTACTGCAAGGCTCCACCGTATGTGTCCAGGCACTGGAACCATGACTTGAGCATCCCAAACAAATGCTCTACTATAATTCTGGTATGTGCGTGTGCCTCATTATGGAGTTCTTGTTCGGGTGTGTGTACATTTCTGATGGGTGTCATCAGCCACGCCTCCAGTGCATAGCCAGCATCCCTCACTAGGTGACCATGAGGGATGTCCCCATTGGCAAACCTCTGGTGCAGCTGCGTCAGATGCCAGATGTGGGAATCGTCATAGGTTCCAGGGCAGCTAGCACACACATTCATTATTATGCCCTGGGCATCGCACATGACCTGGCAGTTGATGGAGTGGAAGCCCTTGCGGTTGATGTAGACACTACCCTGCTCACCGGGTGGTGCTTTGAAGCATATGTGCGTGCAGTCTATAGCACCCACTACCTCAGGGTATTCTGCTATTTGATGTAAAAGTTGCATATTGCTGGCCAATGCCTCACAGGTGTTGGGGAAATATATGTGCTCACCGACATGTGCTGACATGGCATCCAGGAACTGGTGGAGTACCCTGGATGTTGATGCCTGTGAAATCCCCATCATATCCCTATTTGGCCTTTGGAAGGTACCCGTAGCTACTATTCTTAGGCCTACACATACCTTGGTGTCCACTGGGATGGGTTCCCCTCTGTTAGTTCTGTGTGTCAGGTGTGGCCGACACAACTCAACAATTTGCTGTAGGAGGTCCCTGTCCACCCTATAGTGCTCCACTATCTCCAGCTCATGTAGCCCCTGGTAGGTTACCCTGGGTCAGTACACTCTTCTCCGTCTCCTCACTGTGGGTTGGTCAACAGCATTCACATCCTCACCACCCTCAGTCTCTTCTACAAGTTGTATAATAGCTATTGGAGCCCCTATCATTTTGTTGTTTTGTTTGTTAAAAGTTCCTGGCTTGCATACACCAGTGGTGTAGAGTATGGGAAAAACCATAGGGGAAGGGGTTTGCATAGTTTATAGTCGTGTTCTGGACTGGGCTGATCTGCTGCCTGTGTAATTGGCTGATTCTGATACATTTCACCTGCCAGCTATGCTAGTTCTCCTACATTACCTTCCTACTGCTGATTTCCCTTCCAATTGCCTTCCTGTTTAAGCCCGTGGGTGCACCATACAAACACAGAGCTCAAATGTGCACAGAGCTGCTATTTCCTGATTTAATTTTTTTTTCCTTTAAAACCTGGTGCGTGGCGCGCACACCTGCTTAGGCAATGTAAAGAGTGCTAGGCAGACTCAGATACACCCCCTTGCTTAGCTGTGCTTAGCTAGAAGCAAACCTGAGTCACAAGGCTCCAATCTGCTTACAGTATGCCTGACACCCCCCCCCCCCCCCCATGATGTCAGCTAACTCCTAGGCTTGCACCAAGCTATTCCTACTCTTACACTGTTGAGACCTGACTAGCATGCTGGGGAAAACTGGGATTCACTATCATTTCCCTCATTTGCATAAGATTGCCTATTAATGCATAGTTACATGTCTCACACTGAGCCTCATCCCTTAGCAACCACTACTCACTAGCCATGTTGTCTTCGGGTGAATTTAATTACCCCACCCTAAACTGGGAATCATATAAGACGCCAAATGTACAGGCTCAGCGATTTCTGGATTTTGTAAACACAAACTCCCCAGACCTGATTGTCAATACACCAATCAGGAGCGCAGCCATATTGGATCTGGTGCTGAATAATATTGAAGAGTGCTGCACCCCCCCCCCCCAGTGTAATGACTTCTCATCAGACCACAAAATGGTGTCTTGGGAGTAAAATAAAACCTAGAACTCCAGTAAAGCCTACAATATTCAGAAACTACTCTAAGGCTGACATCCTACTATAAGTGATAACCTGGCAAAATTTCAAGCCCCCATAAACCCTGAGAAAACAGCTGCTTATGTGGAGCTCTTTGTTTAAGCACTATACAAGCATGTTAATAGCTACATAGAGGTAGCTGTACTACCAAGAAGAGAACTAACCACCCTAGAGAGATCACAACATCAGTAGGCTGTATAATAGAAGGAAGAAAATCATGGCAAAGATTGGGAGTTACAGCACACAGCAGGATAAAAGTATTCTCATTAAACATAAACAAAGAACTCAGAACACATATAAAGTCTACCAAAGTCAAATTTAGGTAAACTTGGCCTCCTAGGCTGAGGACAACCACAAGGCATTCTTTAGCTATGTCAACAACCTCAAAGGCAATACACAGTAGTGTGCAGATCTCATTGTTAATGGAGCCACGTATGCTGAGTCAGAACATATGGCAAACCTACTGGCCAATAATTCAGTTCCAACTTTACCGCTCTCCACCCTCGGCCTTTCCTCGGGAAATACCATCAAATAAAATTCCCCCTGGTATCACTAACGAACAGGTTCTTAATGCTCTCTCTAAGGCCAAGAACATGACATCAATGGACCTGGGCAGTATTCCAGGATATCTATAAGGCCCTCTGAAACTGTGATTTAACTGTATCTTCCAAACAGGCTTCCTGCCTCACAAATGGAGAACAGTAACAGTCATCCCTCTGCACAAAAGTGGGCCATCTACAGACCCTGCAAAATACAAACTCATAAGTCTCACTAGTCTCATATGCAAAGCCATGGAAAGAATTATCATGGAAATGATCAATAATGACATAGGAAACCTCCAGACACTGGACCCAACCCAATTTAGTTTCCTCAAGGTAAGATCATACCTGCTCAACCTGGTCGATTTCTTTGAGACGGTCACCAAAGGAATGGATGAGGGCAATACCTTTACCTGACCAAGGCATTTGACACAATACCCACTCTGGCATTGTTGACAAACTCAGTAGGTTAGGCATAAACCTTTATGTCACCCAGTAGATAGCCATCTGGCTCACAGACAGGACCAAGGAAGTTAGAGTTGTGGAGTACACTTCTACAAGAGGCCAGTCAAAAGTGAAGCTCAACAGAGATCAGTCTTTGGACTGCTTCTTTTGGCATTTACTTCTCTGAAGTCAAATTCAATGTCAGTGGATTTTGGCTGACTTAATTTGTAGATGATTGCAGATTAGGAGCAGTCATAGAATCTCTGCTAAATGTGTTAGCTAGGTTATTTATTTTTGGTTTTAGTGGCTATTTTAATTTCACACCCAGCTTTGAGCCTCCCTAATGGTTCCCTTAAGGTCTTTTCATTTTGCTTAAGTATGCTCTTAAGGTAGGTAGAATGAGAACTGTTATGAGCATTTTATTTCTTTTGTTATATAATTTATTTATACGGGATTTCTACCACAGAGTGTTGTTTTTTAAATTTCTCATTATACTTGTTGCAGATGGGAACTGCCTTATCGGCTTTTTAAGTGGGAGTAGAAGTCAGAGGATTTAACAACAGGATACTTCAAAGGAGAATTACAACAGAATTTATTAAGTTATCAAGTAACTGAAGAAGGTTTGCTTTTGAGAAGTCCCTAAACACAGACCTATTTACAAGGAAATTATTACCAGTGTTAAAAGAAAAGGTCAATAAATTATGGTCTGATTTAACAAGAAATGATGATACATATGGAGCTGTGCAGGAAGTGGCCATATTATACACAGGAAAAAGTGGGGGGGGGGGTTCATTGCTCTGAAACTATTTTGCTGTAACTACATATATATGAATGTGTGAAAGTTGTAGGACAGCCTCAAGTTTGGGCAGTTTTTTGTTAAGACTCCTTACAATGAGTAGAACTACATTAATGTTCCAAATTATAATTTACTAGGTTGGTATGTCCATCCAACGGACTCTACCTAAAAAGGCACTACCGGGTAGCAAAGGTTTTAGTAAGAGAGGTGTAGGCCATCCCTGGTGGAAAGACTTGTCAGCATTTTTACCCCAAGCTAACACATACAGGTTACCCCTAGAATGACACCAACTACATAACCAGTTATTAACGCAGTGTATGTTGGGTTTGCTTATATAATGGTCATACATGATATACATACAGACACAACACCCCCACCCCCACATACATGTATATCTAGGTGTGTGTGTGTGTGTGTGTGTGTGTGTGTGTGTGTGTGTGTGTGTGTGTGTGTGTGTAAATATATATATAGATATATATATATATATATGTCTATATATATATAAATATATATATATATATATATATATATATATATATATATATATATATATAGGTTTGCTATCATTATGTCGACATGCATTTGCACGGCTATGAAGTATTCGAACATCAGATGTTCGAATACTTCATATTACGGCAGGTGACATGAGCGAAGGTTTGCATTGCGAATGAACTGTGCATTTGCAATTCTAACTTTCGGTCATGGGAGGGGATCGCGGTACAGTGCGGTTAGGGAAATGCATCCCTTTCCTCACTGTAGTGCGATCTCGGAGTTGGAATATTACATTAGGGGGGGGTGTGGGGGGTGCAGGGGGGCACAGCCCCCCTGCATAACTGTGTGTTCGGTTAGGTGGGTAGGTGATTATGGGAAGGGTGGGCGTGCTGTGTATCGCCGTAAATGTCGCAAGCGACATTTTTGACAATACACCCTTGTTTTCGAGTTTACTATTATTCGAAAATGTTCATTTTCGATGCATAAATTTGAAAATAAAGACATTATTTATGTTTACTTTCGAATTTATGATAGTAAACCATATATATATATATATATATATATATATATATATATATATATATGATTCACTACAGAACATTGCGGTACCATAATCTCAAAATTCAAAACATTGAGACCAAAATCCTGAAAGTACAATGCACCGAAACCTAAAAACGTTGATTCCCATAACATTGAAAAAACATAGCAAACCAGCACGTACTATACTCCAACACAGCAACATACAAAGACAAATAAAAAAACAAACTATATTAAACTTAGCCAAATATAAGCAAGTCCCCCTGCACCCCCCCACGCACATACCCTGCTACTTAAATATATCAACTTTGAGATCGCAATACGCAGAACAAAATGGCAAACATACCATTCCGCTCTTCGTGGCTACCTGTTTAAATTGTAAAAAAAACCTATCCTCAACCTTCTCATAGAAACACTACTTCACTACTAAAACACTACACATTACTTACTGGAGTTTCACAGGTAACCTTAGTCATGTTCCCTTATTTACTGTAATACAACATAACATGTCTTAAAGCCACAGCATCCAATTTGGACATCATAACAGTGTTTACACAACCGATTCAACATTCTAACATTTGACATTGTGAACTTTCAGCATTATGCACTTTCAGGATTTTGGTCTCAGTATTTTGAATTTCAAGATTATGGTATCTCTACTACTCTGCTGGTACTACTCTCCCTCCTTACCACAATTCAAAATCTCACTAAAGAAGTACCTAAAAACACACTGGCTTTGTCCCTGTACAAAACCTGACTAACCCCACACAAACAGAAACTATACATGACAGCCTTGCTACAAGTATAAAACAATGATCCTTTCACTTGCCAGAATGTATTTGTCTCTCACCTACTGCTAAGAATTGTCATAAAGCTGACATTATGTAAGTTAGCCACCTATGGCTATGTGTTTTCCCCTTTTCAGATGTGATCTCTAACTATTTCCTTCTCCTCTAATAACTTCCATCCATTTCCTGTCTGGATTTCAGAGAAACGTGAGCCTGTTTGTATATTTCATTAGACAGATATCTATGTTATTATAGTACCATGTAAGAATTGTACTATATTTACACTTGTAATGTACATTTGGAGCTTTTCTCACCGGGCCTCCGCTGAAAATGGACATGTATCCAGTCGGACTTTCCAGGTTAACAAATGTAAAATAAATAAAAATAAATAAATAAATAAAGCTCAATGTTCTGAAGTGAAGCTATCTATCTATACACACACACACACACACACACACACACACATATATATACAGATAGAATTATAATATGTATATAGAGAGAAATAAAACCTACACTATTCCTTTTTCTACACAGCCAGTACTTGTGAATAGGGTGTGCCTGATATGAGCAGTTGTGGACAGTAAACAGGTTTCTATGCTGAGAATGAGACATACCTAAGGACAACGTATATGTGTAGAAAAATATGCATCTGTGTCCAAAAAATGTACCCAGAACAAATATCACAGTGGAAGCATTTTCATGGAAATAATGTGGTTTACTGCAGTAAAGGCGTTCATATTTTTGACTGTTGTGTGGATTTACAATAAATTTTGGCTATTCATCCTCTCCTATAGCAGTCGCTCTCTTTTGGTGTTATAGGTAGATAAAAGACAGACTTGTGTGTAGTATTAAAGACGATGCAGTGAGAAAGATTTTGCTTCAAGACAGTGATTTAACTTTGAATAAGGCCATAGAGATTCATCAGATATATGAGCTTATACAAAAGCACACAAATATGCTTACAAATGAGAAAAGCATACATGCAGTGCCTTCCAGTGTTAATGTTAATAGTATGCAGCATGGGGCTAAAGGATACAGGCCTAAGGGTGGGGGCCACACCTTGAGCCTCCCTAGCAAAAGCCAGAGCAGCTTCAGTAAAGCACAGAGCACATGGTGTAAAGCAGAAGGTTGAGTCAGCAAAACTTGTGACAGGCCTCATAGTCAACTGTCGTAATTGTGGAGGTAATCATGAGCCCAAACGAAAGAAGTGCTTAGCTTTTGGTCAGCAGTGGCACACATGTAAAAAGTGGAATCATTTCAAAAGGTTCTATAAATCAAAAGGGGCATATTCTTTTATTAAAAAAGACCATTCAAGGGCAAAAGTTCATCAACTAGAAAGCTGCGACCCTACATTTTATGTTGATGGTGTGTCAGTGCTTGATGAAACAGTCAATGCAGTAAATTTGTGGGCAAATAATGAAGTATTTTGTACTGTTCTGATTAATGGGAGACCTGTAGAGCTCAAAGTTGATACTGGTTCAAAGTACAATGTTAGGTCAGCAGAAATGTTTGCCAGTGTAAGAGCTAGTAAGTGTGTGAAGTTTGTTGCTTATTGTGTTGAAGGAATCCAAACCAAAGGCTCAGTAGTGCTTTCATGTTATTCTGCTGGGAACAACTTTGACTTGGAATTCTACATAGTCAAGAGGCACATGTAGTCATTGTTAAACGTCAGAGACAGATTGAAAATGGGACTGCTTTCATTTAATGTAGAAGTTCACCATGTGAGCATGTGTAACAATGGAAATTTCACACAAACTATTTTTTTTGACTATGCTGATCTTTTCAAAAACAAGTTAGGCAAACCCCCCAGTTGTGAACTCCATGAAGTTAGACCATGAGGTAAGCCCAGTTATCAGACCAACATGGAAAGTTCCAGTAGCCATGCAAGGCAGAGTCAAAGCTGAGCTAGACAGAATGGTGCATCTAAGTGTAATTTGTCCAGTAGATGAACCAACTGAATGGGTATCCTCCATGGTGGTAGCTCACAATGAAAGCCCAGATGATATTAGAATATGTATTGATCCAAGAGATTTGAACAAAGCACTAAAACAACCTTATCATCCCATGTGGGCAGTTGAAAAAGTTGCTGCTCTTATCCCAAATGCCACTGTTTTTTTCTGTCTCTGATGCAAAAAGTTCATTTTGGAAAATTTTGCTTGATCGAAAATCTTTATTGCTAACTACTTTCAGTACACCATTTGGAAGGTACAGATTTTTGACAATGGCATTTGAGATAAATTCTGCCAGTGAAGTCTTTCAGTGTGCGATGGATCAATTTTTTTTCTGGCTATTCATGTGCTATTATAGCAGATGATAATCTTGTAGGAGGCAATGGTGAACTTGAACATGATAGAAACCTCAGGAATGTTCTGGAAAGTGCTCATGAAGTGAATTTTAAATTGAATCCTTAGAAATATAAGTTGAGGCTACAAGAAGTTACTTATGTGCATCATTTGTTTTCCCGTTCAGGCTTACAACCAGATCCTTCCAAGCAAACTGCAATTCTTGAGATGCCAGCTCCAGAAGATGTGACATCCTTACAACATTTTCTTGGCATGGTCAACTATGTGGGTAAGCTCATTCCAGATTTGATTGACCTTTCTGTACCACTAAGAGAGCTGGCACTCAAAGATGTAGCTTCATCCTGGTTGGAAGAACACCAAAGAGCATTTGATGTCCTTAAACAGAGAATTGCCAGTCCACCCACTTTAAGATATTATGATGTTCAGAAACCCATAACTCTTTCCTGTGATGCTGTGAAATTTGGTCTTGATGCAGTCATTCTTCAAGAGGGCAGACTAATAGCCTATGCATCCAGAACTCTAACCCAAACCGAGATGCAATATGCTCAATTAGAGAAAGAGCTCTTGGCCATTGTGTTTGCATGTTCAAAGTTCCATGATTATATTTATGGCCGACCTATTCAAATTGAGACAGACCACCAACCTTTGGTCACTATTTTGAAAAAGCCTATGCACACAGCTCCAGCGAGATTGCAACGCATGATGTTAAAGTTGCAAAAGTACAATTTTCACTTGTTTTACACAAAAGGCAATCTTCAAATGAGAAACCTGATTTTGTAGTCATGGAAGTGAGAAATTTTTATTCTACACATCTTGATGACCTTAGAAATCTCACAGCTTCAGATCCAGTTCTCCAGAAGCTCAACCACTTTATCAGCCGAGAATGGCCATCAAAGCAATCTTGTTTACCAGTAGATGTACTGCAATATTTTCATTACAGAGAAGAGATTTTGATGGAAGATGATATCATCATGAGAGGTGCAAAAGTGATTGCTCCAAAATCTTTGCAACAATAGTGGTTTAAAATCTTGCATCGTGGTCACCCAGGAACTGATTCTACCAAAATAAGGGTTAGAGGACTAGTATTCTGGCCTTCTATGTCAAAATATATTGAGAAAGAACTTTCAGCTTGTTCTGTTTGTAATAGTAGTAAACTGCATCAGCAAAAGGAACCACTTCATCTAAGCCAGATTCCTGAACTACCTTGGTCAACAGTCACTACAGATATTTTCGAACAGAATGGTCAGCATTACTGGGTGTTAGTAAACACTAATTCAAATTGATCTGAGATTGACTTACTTCCTAATCTGACGTCCAATACTGTCATTATGAAGTTGAAGAGACATTTTTCTGTCCTTGGTAGTCTGCACAAAGTCGTTTCTGACAAGGGTGCACAGTTTATAAGTAAGTAGTTTAAAAGATATACCCGCAATTGAATGACCTGGCTGAATGTGCAGTTCAAAGTACAAAACAGCTGTTGGAAAAATCTAAACGTGACGATACTGATGTTTTTCTTAATCTGCTTAATCTCAGAAACACTCCTTGTGACATACGTTTTGGTTCACATGCCCAGAGATTAAAGTCGAGAGAAATCAGAACTACGCTACCAGTCAGTAAGAACTTGTTGGTTCTAATGCTAAACACAACAAAGTGGTAAACTCAACTCCTAAAGAAGCTTTTGTCCCAAAATTCCTACTGTGATAAAACCAGCAAGCCTTTGAATTCATTAAAAGAAGGAGGGATAGTGAGGACACAGACAGCAAAAGGATTTGACCGAATAGGACTTGTGAAAAGTTTGTGTGAAGAACCGAGATCGTACATCATTGAGTCACAAGGCATGGAATTCAGGCAGAATTGAAACATTTATTACCAGTGTTTGTGCCGGTGTTACAGCATCCTGTCTGTAATAGAGACTCTAATTCTCAGAGTGATTCACCCAATGTTTCTGTTCCAGAGAACATTTCGTCTGTTCCTGTTCCTGAAAGTATCCCTGAAAATCCTCAAGAAGAACATTTGCCAGTGACTGTCCCTGTTGCTAAACCCAGTTCTAATTATTACATTATGAGGTCAGGTTGTTATCTCAAGACCTAATCCCAAATATGAGGCAACCTGGACATGATTGTTATTGTTTGTATATACTTGTATAATTTGTATGCTTATCCATTTGTCATTGTTCATTGCAGAATCATCTGTAGCAAACTTGGTAATGGCTTATTGGGAATCAGAGTTTGTCTTTAAAGGCAACACGTTTTCTGATTCCTTTTTGTTTTATACAAGGTTTCCGGATGACATTTTTATTTTATTTAAAGGTAGTGAGAGTGATGGCCATCAAGTCATTGAATACTTTAATAACACCACAGAGTTCCTGCAATTTACTTACACCTTTCATTGTGATACTATTGATTATCTTGACATTCATTTAAGTAAAAATTACAATTTAAATGCATTTACTGCGAACATCTTTAGAAAATCTACATATTCCAACACTTTCCTCTATTACATCAGCTGCCACCCTTACCAACAGAAGAAATCTGTTGTGAAGGGGCAACTGGTTAGAGCTTCTAGAATGGTCAGTCTAGATGAGGATTTCATAAAGGAATGTGTCCACATACGGAAAATGTTCACCCATAGAGGTTACCCAGAAACCTTTCTTGACCCGATAGTTCAGGAGGTAATGGACAAAAAACACAGTAATGTGTACTTGCCTCTTTTGAGGGCTAATATTGTAACACCTACTGAGGACAGTGGTGTTAACTTGGTCGAAATGAATCAGTGTGGCCAGAATGAGGGTACAGTACTAAATAGGGAACAACTTAACAACAGCACATCCACTGTCAAATTTATTACCACCTTCAGTACAACAAGTACCCTTTGTTTATCCATACTGAAGAAAAATTGGGCCTTGTTTAAAACACAACCTGAGTTACATGAAAAACTAGGGGACCAACCTATGATAGTCTACAGGAAAGGGAATAATATCAAAACCCTGTTAGAAAGGCATGATATGCCTACAGTGAGATGTCCTGGTATGCATAAATGCTTGAACTGTAATTACTGTAAATATGTCCATGAAGGCAACTCGTTCAGCCTGAATGGACAAGAATTTAAGTTGAGGAACAAATTTGATTGCAACACTACTTTTACTACCTACATAGCAAGGTGTACATCCTGCCTAGCATTCTACATTGGTAAAACCGAAAGAAGATTGCGTGAAAGGATGTATGAACACCTGTATGCCATTAGAAAAGGGAAACTGGAGAATGCATTAGCAAAACACATGATGGCTTATCCTGACCATGGTTTTAGATTTATGGCAATTGACCATGTAAGAATTGATCCGAGAGGAGGCCCTAGAAACTTGAAATTGGAGGAATTGGAACTAAAATGGCAGGTGAAACTAAATGCGTATAGCTTTCCTGGACTAAATGAGTCTTGTTCAGTAGGAAGTTTATTAAAATTGAACAGTCTAAAGAGATGATGGCCTTGATGTTAAGTTTTTATGTGTTTGTGTATGATATCTTGAATTTTTGATACTTCCAGTTTCTTGATTATACTGTCAACATGTATGATATGTCAGTTGTAATATAAGGTATGTTTAACTCATTACATATTGTATATTAACTATACATATCAATTTTATTGATTTTATAGATTATATACACATAGTTTTTGAGAACTACACATACCTTTTGAGAACTTTATAATAGACTACGCTACATATAGAATTATCTCACCTCCCCAATGGAAGTTGAATTTATTATTATTAAAACGTAGGATTTAAAATTTGGAATTTTAATGAGGGGTTAGTACTATTGACAATATGGGGATATAAATAAACAAAAAATACATGAATATAATTTCCGTAAAGGCTATCCCTCACGTAAATAATGTTCTTATTACACTTATATATTTATATACATACACATACAATTATCTTATATACAAAAACACATGTTTCTTATTTTATTATAAACACCTTTTACGTAATTTAGAATAATCTTGTGTTCTAGAGGTGTTTATATTACATACACGCGATTCCTGTGACTTTTGGACTAAGAATTAATAGTACATTATATGTGTACAGATTATTTGTTGAATTTACGTTACTATATGTATTTTGTAATATTCAACAACAATCCACTTAAACGTTTTGACATTACTATATGACTTTTAACTTAACTAGTGGATTTGGTTTACGTATTTTTTGCTTTTAATCTGTATTTAGACTTTATATACTTGTCACCAATTACAGCTCTTGTCACTTTAAAACTTTTTTTTAAATTTTTTAAATTGTATCAATGAAATTAATTGCATGACGTAGGCTGATTGTTCAGCCTTTTTAAATGCTTACGTTGTCAGTGGTTCTGTTTCTGAAGAAGTCAGCTTTATACGTGCTGACGAAAAGCGCTTAAAAATAAATACACTTTTTGGCTGTCTTTCGCTGTCCACGGCTTTTCAGTTTTGTTTGTTTGGTTTCGTTTAAGATTCTCAGAGTGATTCACCCAATGTTTCTGTTCCAGAGAACATTTCGTCTGTTCCTGTTCCTGAAAGTATCCCTGAAAATCCTCAAGAAGAACATTTGCCAGTGACTGTCCCTGTTGCTAAACCCAGTTCTAATTATTACATTATGAGGTCAGGTTGTTATCTCAAGACCTAATCCCAAATATGAGGCAACCTGGACATGATTGTTATTGTTTGTATATACTTGTATAATTTGTATGCTTATCCATTTGTCATTGTTCATTGCAGAACAGAATAGTCAGAGAGGGAGGATGTAGCTCAGAGTATGTGTGTTGTACCTTTAAGAGCCATTCCAGTTTGTGGCCACGTGCATATAAGTACCGAACATGTGCAAGTAATAGTGCCATTTTGAGTGAGCAGCCAGAGTGAAAGCATGTATGGTATAGTAGTCAGTCAGTTAGTTCATTTAAGTTTAATGTTCCAGTCATCCATCCTGATTTGTTTGTGCATAATAAACAATTTAAACAAACATCCAGCCTCATTGTCTTATTTGAATACACAAGACAATTAACAACAACTATGCATCCAGATATAAAAAATCAAAATGGATTAATGCAATGCAACTTCTTTACTTTGAACTACCTGTCAAAACAACTCAAGTTAAAAAGGCAGAAAGACACCGAAATCAACTATATGATGGTAGTATGATAACTTAAAACTCCTTTAACACCAGGCTCTAACAAATGTACATCTTCATTAAGTGCAGAAATATCTTGCCTACAACCAACCAGAAAAATGTACTACTACCCAGAACATACTATAATGTTGTAATATTCATTGCACATATGGTTGCTACACTGTGTGGTAAACATAATGCATATTGAAGATAATTACCTGTACATGCTGTCAGACTATTGTGCAGTACATCTAATGTTATGTATTCATAGGATCGTAGGTTAATATTAGACTGTTAATCCAGAGGACCAGCAGTAGCCTAACCACAATAAACCAAGTAATAGGTACCCACTGACATGACTAATTCATACTTAGCTTCAAGCCATTTCAGGGAAGACTTAGAGGGGCAAGAAACAGGGTGCATTTATGACTGCCCATACATTCATGTAGGTTATGCTTAAAGGTGGTTAGTGAGCTATTTGCTTTGCATCCAAAGTCAGTCTATTTCATAAAACAGGAATTTTCTGGGATATAGAAATATCTTGGAAGCAGATCTTATTTATGTTTTGGTGGACGTTAAGTGATCTTGAGCAGGTGTTGAGGGTATTAGTCTTGCTGATGTAGAGGAGGTTACATAGGATTGGATCCTTTGAGGCTTTGTAATCTAGATAGAGGTTACGTCTCAAGTGACTGTATGAAGCAAAAAAAGGAAAGCACTTTAAGGCAGTCTGGTAGCTCAAGGGAGACATGCTTTTCATTATCTTAGTGAAGAAACACTGTGGTTTGTCAAGCTGGGTTATATGCTTAGACATACCAAAGGGGACATTTTATTCTATTTATTGTATAAATGTTTCTATAAGGATGCATCAAGTAATATGTTAACCACAGATGTGAATGCTATTTTCCCTGTCATAATAGTATGTGACAAGGAGTAACATAGCTCCTAATACTGTTCACAAGTGGTACGTGCATGCAGTGCTTCAGTTTTACACTTTTTCACGTTACTATCATATGTGAACCACTACTAACCTGTTGTTACACATTGCTTTACACTGTACACTGTCCAATGCGTCTCAAACTGCTCAGACTACTGTATACTAGCAGATAACAGCTATAAGTGTATCCATGCATAACCATATGCCATAACACTTTAATTACTTGAGATGTTCTATGCATACCTGCATAATTTGGATTTCTGCAAAGCCACACAGCTCTAACTTTGGTGGTAAGTAATGTATCATATGCTTACTCCGCTGTAAGACCTTTTTTACTGCTATAGTGTAAGCAAAGCCAATGTACACTGTATTTCTGCACTGCATAAAAAATGTTTATAGTTCATGTGCATATATCACTCATGAATACCATTTGTTACACTGATCCTTTAATTATGCAATAAACTTTGAAGTACTGTATTGCAAAAAAAAATGCAATTCCCTCATGTGCATGTATACATATAACCATAATGTAGGTAAAGGCATCATACTGTACTAATCCACTTTTTTGAAAAAAAAATATTATTCCTGTACACATCACACATGATACTGATTGTTGCAGTGGCTCTTTAATTCTCTGAAAAGTTTGGAACTGCATGGTGTAATGCTTTTCAAAATCTCATGCCAAGACTTTGTAGATTCTGACTTTGATAAGCAAGTCTAGCTGTAAAACTAACAGATGTAGCAGCTAAAAATAAAATCCACAGCCACCATATCACCTGCACCATTAAGTAAACAACCCTAACTCTACCCTATACTCTAAAGTGACAAAAAAATCTTGCCCTTCCACAGTACACGTACTACCCCTCAGAGCAGAAAAATGCATAACAACTAAAGAATATTTAAAAAATGTATTTATGGGATGCCAGGAGTTCAGGAGCCTCATAATGTGAAAAACTGCAGTACTGCAGGTGTGCTACATACATGTCTCTTGTATGAAAAATACACTCAGCCATTCAAAACAGACTACTTTAATTAGATGTTCTGCAATGCAACACCATTATTTAAAATGCAAGCAATATTTTTTCTAATAATGACATTATGAAACAGCAATAATCAAATCCTTAGTGTGGTTAATGCTTGATTACCTATCACTGGCTTTTTGTTTGATCATTGGGCTTCACTTTCATGATCAAACCATGCTAGTCATGGGTAATAAACCAAACATTACCATTTGTGAACTATTACTAAATGAAATATATCTCATCATTTCTATAAAATCCACTATGCCTTTGAAAGCTATTGTACTGCATTTCAGATTCTATAATAAATTTGAATAATCTGTACTTGCCCGACCCCTCCTTCGAGTTTTTACTGCATACTGATCTCACTTGTCAAGGGTTGTGATGCCTGACAATAAATATGCTACTGTACTGTGAATCAGACTTTAACAGATATATCTGTTATGAATATCTCTTGTTTTTATGAAGTGATGTATTTAACTGTTAAATACATCACTTCACAAAAACTTTAATAACAAACTCCCACAAGTGTCCCTACTACCTTACTACCAGGAACTCTGGAACACCATTTGTGAGCTCTAGTCTGACAACTAAATATCTATTAACTAAGGACATCCACCACTGCTAAATGTTCCTCCCCTGCGGCTCAAGATAGGTATCAAAGCTTCCCCTCTATTTGTTCTATACATTTTTTAACTTAATGGTAACACAGTACGTGCAGCTCTTGTATTTACCTTTTTCTTTTTTTTTCTTTTATTTTAAGCAGCACAGTCATATACAGTGTAGATAATATGTTGTTTTATCTTTTCTCCTGTATTACTGCTCATTGTTTAACTGCAATTGTTTGTGATGTTGATGCATGGCAAAACCAATAAAATTTCGATTTGAAAAAAAAAAATACTTTAAATCTGCTTGAATGGAAACCCATGAAAAGTATGTAAATACCACCTTAAGGATGTACAAATGTTTCAGTTGCATGACTTTTGAACAACAACACTTTTTATGTTATTATTGATACATTGAGATGAATAAAACTAAGGGTGTCATTCACAGTCATTACGTGGGTGCGTAAAGGTTAATAATGACAAGAGTTATCATCAATTCAGTTGCATGACTAATATTTTTTGTATAAAATTACTATTGCACTTTGTTTCTTTATTCTGATGAAGTTTGTCGGTGGTGCAGTGGGCAAAAAGCTAATGTTATGTTTTAAATCTTAAATAAATTGCTTTCCTAAAGATCTTTGTCTCAGTCTGGACTTGGAGATAGCTTGCACTTCTTCTTATTATTGGTTTTGTATTGAGCTGTAACCTCATCAGCTTGGAAATTTTCTTGGTTTAATGCATAAAGGTTATCTGCCTGATTTTGCAGCAAAATGTGATTCATAGAGGCCATAAATAGGCTTAAGTAAATAAAGTCATAATGAGATGCAAATCAGAAATTATGCAAAATGGTGTATTCTAATGTGGTCTTCTCCTGCCTATTTGTGATTCATAGTTAAAATTTCAGGTGTTTCCACATTTTCCACAAGTTTGTCTGCCTGGGATGACATGACTGACAGACCTCGACCCTTGCATCTGTCACCCCTGGGCTTCTGGACACTGTCCAAGGCTCTTGCCACCTCTATGGTGTCTTCTTTAGGGTGTGTTTCAAAGACCAAATTACCACCGTAACAGCTACAAATAAATGCAATCTGAGGGTCATGCTGCTCAACACACACTAGAAGTCTAAATCTCAAAATGCACTCACTCGAAGCACTCCTTAAAATGGAGAACATTTACATTTGTGTCATAACAGAGACCTGGTTCAAGGCAGTAGAAAGCACCCATGCACTAGAAGACTGTAACTCATTCCACATCTTTCAGCCCCAGAACTTGGAGCAAAGCTCCAAAGGCAGTGGTGTTTTCATATTCATAAAGGATGCACACACCTCCAGACTGGTAGCCCAACATAATGTATCTGAGATACTTCAGGTGCAGCTAACATTGGGTAAGACAGCGATTCAGGTCGTAGTCTGCTATAGGTCCCCAACCATGTCCCAAGACTCAAACTCCACATTCTTAAGCACCCTGGAGAATATTAGGATCCAACCCAACACTCTCATACTGGGGGACTTCAACTACCCCTCCATTAACTGGGAAAACTACTCATGTACCAATACACTTGCCCAACCTTTCCTGGAATTCATTAATTCCAATGCCCTGGACCAGCTTGTTCTTACCCCCACTAGAGGTAGCAACAACCTTGACCTGGTCATTACTAACATGGGCATGTATTGCTCTACACTGATAATCAGTTCCTCCCTGGTTAGATCCGACCACAAATTAATCACCTTAAGCCCCCCCCCCCCACAAAGGTAATCGCTATGAAAAACTTCTCCAAAACTAACTTTGGGCTCCTAAAACAGAAGTGGCTAACTTCACAGCATCCATGCAAATGGAGAATAGTTGAATGACTGCCAAATCATACACCAACGTGCTGTAAGAACACGTACAGAAATGCATGGATCTTGCCATACCCAATAGAACCTTGACGCTCTCCTTCAAAAAAATGAAGCCAATCTGGTGGTCCCCTGCCATAAACAAATTCTACAACAGAAGGAGGAAACTGATGCGGAATAAGGTGAAGTCCCAAGACTGGAAAAAATCCCTTATTAGCCTCAACAAAAAGTTGAGATCCCTCATCAAATCTTCTAAAGCTAGCTATGAAAATAGAATTGCAACAGATAGCAAAGACAGCTACAAGGCCTTCTATAGTTATGTAAAGAATCTCCCCAGCAATACCCAGATTTGCTCTGAGCTACTGCACAATGGTACCTCCTATACTGAGCCAACAGATATTGCCAATATACTAGTCGACAGATTCAGTGCCACCTTTACCCCTCCCCCCAAAGGACCAATCACAATACCACTAGATTGCCAGGCACCCAGTATTACAGCTGCACAGGTTAAAACAGCACTGTCCAAGGCCAAGAATACAGCTTATATGGGATCTGATAATATCCCTGACTGTGTTGTACATGAACTACAATGTGAAATGCACCTCACCTGTGTGCCCTGTTCAATCACTGCCTCACCTCAGGCTTTGTTCCTACCGAATGGTGCACTGCTACAGTCATTCCTCTCCACAAAGGAGGAGTGACTACAGACCCTGGGAGTTATCACCTTATTTGCCTGATGAGTCAGATATGAAAAGCTATGGAACGCATCATCATGGACCTAATAAACAAGGATATAGGGAATCTCCAAACTCTGGATCCCACACAGTTTGGTTTTGTGAAGGGTAGATCATGCCTGCTCAACCTGGTAAACTTCTCTGAGTCAGTTACTAGAGCTGTGGATGAAGGCAAGGTGGTTCATATAGCCTACCTTGATCTGGCCAAGACCTTTGATACAATTCCCCACTCAGGAATCACAGAAAAACTCACTAAGCTAGGTATCAACCCCTATATAACTAGTTGGGCTGCAAACTGGCTCGCAGGTAGAACCCACAGTGTGAAAGTAGCTGACTCCAAGTCAGACTGCCGACCAGTCACGAGTGGAGTCCCACAGGGTTCAGTCCTGGGTCCTCTCCTGTTTGGTATCTAATTTTCTGAAGTCCAGGCCCATACGAAAGGACTATGGCTGACAAATTTCACAAGATAGGAGCTATTATTAACTCCTCAAGTGATGTTGACATCCTACAGAAAGGCCTCACTGAGACCAACGACTGGTGTCAGAACCATGGCCTTAAACTCAATGCAAAAAATGTGACATCATCCCTTTTGGGAAAAAAACAATTCCCATGAATTACCACATCGATGGTAGTCCACTGAACACAGAAGGCGTTATAAGAGATCTGGGAACACAGGCTGACAGCAACCTCTCTTTTGACCACCACATTGCCACTGTGATCAGAAAGTCCTTCTATGTGGCACATTTTATTACTAAGGGTTTTGCATACAGGAAGAAAGAGGTCATTGTCTCCAACTACTCTTCCCTCATTAGGACAATCATTGAGTACAATGTCCCATTTGGCATGTACCTCACTAAACACCTGCAACAAATCGGGAGGCAGCAAAGGTATCTTACAAAGAAGATCCTAGGCCTTAAATATTTGTCCTATATGAACAGACTCAAAAAACTCCAACTATTCTCTGTTTCATATTGCCTACTTAGAGACGATCTCTGCTTGACATACAAAGCCATGTCTTATCCGGGTCTGTTAGAAATGCTACATCTAAAGAAATCCCAGTCCTTCCACACAACACGCCCCAGAGACCTCAACCTCATTACCAAAATCAACAGAAGGAGGGACAAGTTCATAACCAAGAGACTGCCCAACAAGTATGGAATAGACTTCCCATTCATGTCAAGCAGAGAACCTCACTGGATCTTGATGAGTGGATGGTAAATAGAAAATTCACCCCAGGGATCTCTCCAGAGGCTTTACTCAACAGAAGCACTGAGAACTAAGGTCGGGTGGCATGATGCCAAGGTAATCCTATGGGCTAGGCTTGCAAAGGCTCCAAGGCCATTAGCCTAGTACACACCTATGAACCTATAAAAGTCAGAGTTATGTCTTTTCTATCTACTTTGCAATCTGGAATGATTCAGTCACTTACTGCTACATTGCCATTTCTGAGTATGAGCTGCTTGTTTTGGCCAAGTAAAAACCTCTTGCGCCCAGCTTATTTGTTTTGTCTCACCCCTCTCCCCTTTTTTTCTCTGTCTTTTTATTCCTTTCAGGTGATGCTGGATATCTATTGCAACCATAGTTCATGACACCGAGGGCTAGTGTTAGTATTTTGGGGGCCCTAAGCAAATGTCATGTTAGGTGTCCCTAGGCAATTCTAGTCTCAGTATCATTCTGTCATTGCCACCCATGCTAAAGAACCTTTAAGTTCTTGCTGCAAACTTTTAGGAGTGGTACACACAGACTGACCCATAGCTACAGTGCTCTTACATTACAACAGTCCTATGTACCACACTATGTTGGCCCATTCCCATTGCACAAAGGAACATTTACAGTTACTAGCATTTATTTGCAACAATGATACATTGCTACAATTCTATATACAGGCCTGGACTTAGATGAAATGGTGCTCTAGCAAACTGTTTTAGCCCCCCCCCCCACAAACACACATACCTGTTTCCCCCATCTTGGGCTCCCCATATCACGCACCTTACTTTTTCCTTCCTTTTCCCACATTCTGCTTATTCTTTAGCTTTTTCAAGAGGCCACAGCTTATTTCTATCTGTTCCCAACATTCGGAGGTGCATTTAAGTTTATTTATTTATTTACACAACCTTTTCATCCAGTGATGGCTTCAACAGAAATTATGATCAAGGAAAGAAATTCAATGCATTGTTGTTCAGCTTTAGTTTTTCTTGCATCCTTTCAACATCCCTTTCCTGACCAGGACAGCACAGTAATAACCATTTAGGAAATAACTCAAATAAGCCAGGGTACAATACAATAAGTTATACAATTATAGATGCTCCGAGGTGCATTTTACAGCATTTTCCCAAACTTTTAATCCAATGGTGGCCTAAACAAAAAATAAATAAAAATACATGACTATGAAAAGTATTTCAGTCTTTTTTTTTTATTTGAAAGACATAAGATGTGCACAAGGCTTAATGTTCAAAGCTGACAAAATAGTAGCTCACAATCAACTAACAAGCCAAAATACACAGGTCTTATGTGGGAATACTGCCTGCTTCCTTCCCCCTCCCCCCAAAAAAAGACAATCACTGCCTATACATCCTTCTGGTGTTAGATTGGGATGAAAGCAGAGATTAAAATAATTACAGTAATGCATTCTACTTTGTTACTCATAGACAGTGCACTGCCGCTGTGGAAGCTATAGTAACCTTCTTTGTACACCTCTTTGAATACCTCTCAGGTCTGTGAGAAAGGTAAAACAATAAATGACTACACTGTCCTCATCCCAAACACAACCTATAATGACCTCCTGCGCATACCTCTAAAGTATGACTGTGATGAAAATTAAAGAGGTAATAACCACACAACCCCCCCATTAACCTACAGCAGCTTTCTGTACACAAATGCATGTAAGCAAATCTGGTTTTAGAAAGGGTAAAGCTGAGAGCAGATGCCATTATTAGCTTTATCCTAACAGGGTCATATCACCTATTTAGTTTAAAGAGTGTAATCAGAAAATTAATGTCTTTTCTCCTCACTTTTCCCCAACCAGCAACAGCTTTTGTGTGGCCCCCCATACAGGCAAGGATGACTAAGAGATACCCCTGTATCCATTTATATAGTCTGTGGACACCAGTCTTCTAAAAGATCTGTGTCTGAATGTCCTGTGATATATTTTATGCCTAACATTTGAAATACAATTACTTGTTAGCTGCAATTTTTACTGATAACCTTGAATAATAATCTATTTGTCCAGGCATTATCGGGTGTGTGCACAGATTTCATTTATTTTATTTTTATTTATTTATTTAACATTTCTTTACCAGTAAAGTCCGATTTGGAACAAAGCCAATTTTCAGCGGAGGCCTGGGGAGAAATGTTCCAGACGCATGTCTTTGTAATATAAAACAGATATAAATCAGTGATATTTTTTACACACACACACACACACACACACACACACACACACACACACACACACACACACACACACGCACACACACGCACACACACACACACACACATACACACATTAGCCATAGTGATACTAGTTTTTTGTACTCACTTCAGCAAACAGAAATACATTGTGCAACACTTGTACTGCTACACCTGATCAGTGAATGCTGTTTAGAAGTTGTCAAACAGCAGTAGGGGTAAGTTACTTTTATTTACCTCAGTGAGGAGTAATGTATAGTTGTCACTGTACCTGATTTCACAGACGTTTCTTGACTTTGCCTATAACTTTGCTCTGTTTTTCAAAAAAGTTTGATTTGCTGGTAAATCATTTAGAATTACAGTCAATAAATGCAGACATCAGAGTTTTATATTTCTTATTGTCCAAAAAAATGCATGTTGATGTAAAAGGTGTTATTTTGTTAATCTTTTAAGTAAATTAGAGTATTATTTAAAAAGTGTTCCTGATTTTGAGCCCTTGTTCTGCTATTATTTTTGGCATTGCACTGAATTATTCAGCAAGTATATAGTATCTGGTGTTCTGCCAGTATTTATAAAACTCCCTGACAAAGAAAACCATGCCTATAGATTGGAAGTATCAGCTCTTCTTAAAATCCAAGGTTTGTACTGAGATCAGTTACTCCAGGCTGGATCACAGTCCTGTTCAGCTCAAAGCAAATAATGAGGAAATTGGTAATTTGTTTTACTCGCTTTTCCCCAACCAGCAGCAGCTATATGGGGCCTACACACAGTCAAGGATGACTACGCCACCCCCAACCCTCACAGCTGGGTCTATATTAGTTCCTCGAAAACTAACTTCAGAGAATTGCCATTCATCTAACATAAATAAGCGAACGGCCATTCTTCTAATGTTCACATCAGCAAACGTTTTGCCCAGGGAAGTGAAATACTTGGCCAGCGTTAGAAAATTTGCCCTTATCCCCACTGTAGTGTGATCTCTTATTTACTATATATGAGTAGAGGTGTGTGGGGGGCATAGACCCCACCTTGGTGGGTTTGATATACTGCGGTGTGTGTGACGGTCAGTATGTTGGCAAAGTAACTAACTGCCCTGGGAAACACATTTGCTGATGTGAACATTCGATGAATGGCCATTTGCTGATTTATGTTTGATGAACAGCCATTCACTGAAGTTCATTTTTGATGAAGTAATATAGACCCCCCCCCCCATAACCATGGGTATTGCAGGTACCTAAAGCTGGCTATGTTGTTAGATTTAGTGGAGAGAATGTCCACCAGCAGGGTTTAACTAAGCCAGGGGCTCTATATCACTGGTAAAATTTACTGAAATTGTGAATTCTATTACTTGATAAAACACTGTTACTATAACCAGAGATATCTTTGAATTTTAAAGGAGATAAAAATAAGAGTTATTACCCACTTGCTTTATTAAGAATACAAGATTGCTGTACTAGCCTTTGTTGGTTTGGCAGACATTACAAAATATCAAGGTAAGGCAACTTGGTGTGTTTGGGGGCCCCAGTGACTGCAGGGTTTGCTGGTACCTAAAGCCAGCTATGATGACACCAGTGAGAAATCCAAGTAGGTTTTTAAATAATTTACAATGCAGCCCTATCCCAGACCTGTATCATTATCTAAAGGGCCTTTGGCCTCTTAAAGAGTTGTTTTAGGTGCCTGGATGAGTCTGGGGCTGCCAATCAGTATAATTCAGTTAATGCATACAGGATGTTTTCTGCATATTGCACAACACGATCATGCATTAGTCAGGTGGTGAAGTAACCCCTGCTGTCACTGCGTCTACCAGTTACAGTCCTACTATAATTAATGGTGAGCAGCCAGCAGCAGCAGTAAAGGACCCAATGCAGCAGGCTCATGCATGACATACAGCTGTACAGGACATATCATCTAGTCCAGAGTTAAGGACCATGACATTTAGGTAAATGATTCCTTTTTTGTAAAAACACATAGAGTATAACTGATGCATGCAGTGACATTTGTGGGCTATGCTGTGTGGTGCATGGTCTGTTCATCTGACATTTCATCTAATCTTTACATAATAATTTACTATTTCAGAATACGTACTCATAGTATTATTTGTAAAAGTCATGCCTGAATGCTAACTGGCTCCTATTCAGTGATGTCATAAGGAATAATCACATTTTTTACTGTTTTGCACAATACAGCCTGCTGAGGCAGTGTTCCAAGTATGCACGTACTGAATGTCTTCAAGTGATACAGTTAATAAACAGTGTTATTTCAGTGTTTATCATTCCTTGCTATTGAAAGGAAATGTATCATATTGTTTTTATATTATGCAACGTTTCCTCAGTTTGAACTATTGTATATTTCAATGAACGTACTGTTGACGTTTAACATACTTCACATAAGATTACTTAATTTTGTCATACGTAATAATTTGTGACCTCGGAGAGAAAAAAAAAATCATCATTTGTATAGTGGTGAGGGTGAATTTACGCTGAAAGAAAATGTAACATTAGGGGTATGGCTACCATGTGAACTGAGTGGCAGCCTCTTTCTTCAGCTATGTCTTTAAAATCTATTTCTGACAGGAAAAATTAAAAAAAATATATTGATTATGGACAGTTCAACTTTGCTGGAATATCACAACTAATGGTATAAGAAGTCTACATAAAAAATGTTGGCATTTTCTACAAATATTCCTGTCAAAAACCTGAAGAGAAAGCATCAGGAGAAGAGAAAATATGACTTTCACAAAAAATACTATGACCAAACAATGAAGAAGGATTTACAATCATTATTAACAACAATGCAGGACTTGTCACTGAAATTTGATAAAATGAACAAGAAACTGGATACTTTTCAGGAGAATAGCAAAACGCAAATCCAACAACTGCAGGAGTTGACAATGCAACAGAACTTGAAGATAGAAAATATGAAAGAAACATTAACTGATGTAGAAAACAGAAGTTCTGACTATGAAAACCATATTGAAACACTAAATAAACAAAATATTTCACTATGGACAAACCTGAAGATCTAGAAAACAGATCCAGATGCAACAATTTCTGGATTTATAGAATACCAGAGAGAACTGAGGGTAATAATATGGTGAACTTTTTTAATACATGGCTTCCAGACATTTTTAAGCTTCCAGAGGCTGTCTCATATGGGATTGAGAGAGCACATTTTATCCTTAAAGCCAGTTTCAGCATCAAACAAAACAACAAACAGTCCCAGTTCAGTCATAATCAAACTCTTTTCATCTCAGAATAGTGAACATACATTAAAAACTGTCTTGTCTAATCCCTGATCACATCTGGAGACCACATAATCTGGTTTGATAATGATTATTCATTTGGGGTGATGGCCAAAAGAAACAGTGTTACCACTAATAAAAGAACGTTTAAAAGGCAACTCAAAGTACATCTGATTTTCCAGCAAGAATTAAAATCTTCTTCAGTGATGGCCCAAAAATATTTGACTCAGTAGAAACAGCAGTGAACTAATCAACTAATAAAGTCTTAGACAAGATAGAAGAAGTGGACTGGAGTTCTTTTGGTTTGAAATGTCATGCTGTGAAGAATGAATGGAAAACAAATGACAAGAAGAAGAAGAAGCTGAGAGACAAACAAAGATGAAAATCTAAAGATGTTTAAATAAATATTAAAGTAGAAGTACTCATTCAAATGTTTAACTATTTAGATAGATCTAGATTTTATAACTAAACCACCATGGAGTATTAAAATGAACTTGGTGACATATACTGTTTGGAAACAATCACATTTACAAGGTAAATGCCTTTTATTATTTATACTAATGCAGTATTAAACATCTAAAATAAGACAAATATCAAAGAACTGCTTTAATATCTAGAACAAATAGTACTTACTTGCCATGTCTTAACATATGAAATATGGAATTACCGTACATGCTTTCAGACTTTAATAGTTTGATAACACAATGTTATACTGCTTTTGCCTCTAGTGTGAATGGTCTAGGAAATATAAAATGATATAACTTTAAAAAACAAATGTTTATGATTTGTTCCTTTGTAAACTATGTGCTAATAACTATAAGAGTGCTAGTAATATTAAAAATGTTGTTTAGGACACTTCTCTGTGGTGCAGTGGGTGCTGGTAGCCATTTTAAATAAATTAGAAGAAATGGAAAGTAAGAAAACTGCTCTCTAAGCTCACGGCCTATTCTAGAACTCTGAAAGCTTCACTTACAGTTCTCTGCTTTCCTGCCGAAGCCACGAGCTGGTAAAATATGTTTTTAACCCATCTCAAGGTATTACAATAAAAAAATGCTGATAGAGTCCATTAGAGTCATTTGAATAGTCATAAATGGCCAAAAATGAAAGTAATTGATTACAGACAGTGGCTAGCACTTGAAGCAAAGCAGTATGGAGCTTAACTTAAACCAAAAGGCTCTTAAAGTGACAAGTACATATTTTCACCAAAATACAAGTGCTTCAAAGCATTTTTGAGTATGTACACATACATAGCATAGATTTAATAATTCTAAAAGGAAATAAGAGAAATTACCACAAAAGTACTATAATATATGCAAAGAAAGGACATCATGAACAAGACAGAAGCAATTGATGTAAACAGTTAATGCAAACTCATATGTATGCATACTAGGACACAGGTATAAAAGAAAGTATGACTACTTATAACAACACAAGTAATAATAATTTAAGATACCAATGAATAAATATATAACTACACAAATGTATTCATTAAGAAGCTGAACCAGATGTAATAAAGAGCAAGTATGGTAGGATATAAATGTCATAAAAGCATTATAAGAATCAACATACTTAACAAGACTGGCAAATAAGAAATGACACTCATATGTGATAAACATGAAGAAGTCTGATATCAGTTCACAGTTAGTCATTAACTATAAAGATGACTAGATTACTTGCAGGAGATTTTAATTGTATAATGAAAGAAGAGGACATAAATGTTAAAAACACACCCAAGAAATCTCCACTATCAAAATTACTTACAGAGTTTACTGACTCATATAACTTAATGGACATTAACACATATGTTGAACAAGATTCATTGATATTTTCACATTACTCATGTAGACATAACACCTTTTCCAGAATAGATAGAATGTATATAACAAAAGATTTTACCACAAAACTAAGCAAAATCAAAACAATCACCTGCCCCTTCTCAGACCATAATACAATAACTTTTAAAATAGATTTCAACTTTAAGAGAAAACTTACAGTCATAAGAATTCCCGCCTATATAGCAAACCTTACATTTCTAGATTTAAACCTCACATACGAGGTAGCATATATATATATATATATATATATATATATATATATATATATATATATATATATATATGATGCAATGAAAGCATATTTATATGGGAAGTCAGTAGCCTGGTATAAAAACAAACAAAAACATTGGAATAAAGAACTGGCAGAACTACAAACTAAAATAGACAAAATGAAATTAGATATTCATAAAGGCAACTTAGCATCAGAAAAGAATTAGAAGACCTCAACAAAAAATACTTAGAGATATTGAACCATAAAACAATAATTAATCTAGAGAATGTCAAACTATGCGGTTACTCTAGGAATCCAAACAATCAAGGGAAAATAGCTAACAGGATGGAAACAATGATAAAGACAAATCAGATAAAAGAAATATACAATATAGACAAAAAAAGAAAAGTGTCAGACTTAGAAGAAATTCTAGAAGCCTTTAGAGTGTATTTTAATAACCTCAATAGTAAAGAAAATAAAGTAGAATCAAGTGAAGCACTTAGAAAATAGAAAATATAAGACCAAGACTATCAGATGAACCCAGAAAAATAATAGATAAAAATATAAATGCTCCAGGTAATTGATAATATGACACCAGAGATATTTAAACTACTATCTAATAATGCAGTAAATCTATTACTAGTGTGTTCACGTCAGTTAAAGAAGGTAATAAATGCCCTCCTTCTTGGAAATACACTCAAGTATCACCAATTTTGAAACAAGATAAAAAACCTGATGAGTGTACCTCGTATAGACCCATGTTGTTGTTGTCTTTCGGCTTTTCCCGGTTAGGGGTCGCCACAGCGGAACTCCAGTCCACCAATGATTGGCAGTAGATTTTTCATAAACGCCGAGGTGTCAGCTCGACGTTCAACCTTCAGTGAAGGCATGCCCACTTACACGTCTTTTGAACACCCACCAAACCGCGAGGAGGACATGCAGACTCCACACAGAAGGCACTCCCTGCACTCCAGCCGAGAATCGAATGGGAGAACCTCTTGCTGTGAGACAACAATGCTACCGCTGCACCACCGCAGATTCCTTGTATAGATCCATAAGTTTATTAAATATAGATTATAAAATATTTATGACAGTTCATGCAAACAGAATTAAACAAATATTGCCATTATTGATAGAAAATGATCAACCAGGATTCATTAAAAACAGAAATACATATGACAATATAAAGAGAATTTTGCCCCTTATTGATTTCATAAACAAAACAAAAAATAAAATGAATGTCATTTGCTTAGATATTAACAGTGCATTTGATTCCATGAGTTGGGATTACCTTTGATTTGCACTGGTGGACTATGGATTTTTGAAAAATTTTACCTCACTCTCTTTTTGATAAATCTTCAGTGTACATAAAAATAGGATTCTGTTTGTCAGAGCCTATTGCCATTACAAAAGGTACAAAACAGGGATGTCCATTTTCTCCTTTGTTATTTGCATTAGTAATAGAACCATTAGCAAATTTCATATGTGCAAACCCAAACATTCAAAGAATTCAACTAGATACTGACCTTGAGTTAAAGATTCAGCCTTTTGCATATGACATTTTGTTGACTTTAAAAGAAGATAATAACACAATAAAAGAACTACAGAAAGCAAAAAAACAGTTTAAGAAGATTTCTGGACTATCATTTAATGAAAATAAAACCAGTATATTACTAATAAATATGAACAAAGAATCATTAAATAAAAAAAAATATCATAAATACATATCTAGAAATGATACAATCAAATACTTAGGAGTTAAAATTACAAATGACATAGATACAACAGTACAGCTAAACTATAAAGAGAGTTTGGATAATATCAAAGAACTCATACAAAAATGGAATAAGTTATTTTTTTTACCATGGAGGAAAGATTATATATAATTAAAATGATTATATTCCCGAAGATTCTGTATATTATACAAGCTTGCTCGCTACCTCTACCTAAATCATATTTTAAAACAATTTGAAGGGTTAATAAAGAAATTCTTAAGATACCCTAAAAAACCTAGAGTTGCCCTAAGACATCATTTTGACAAATGGGAAGAAGGCGGAATAGGCTTACCAGATTTTCAAGGATATATAAAATTGTTAGCTTTAAAAACAGTTTTTCTATGGCTAAACAAATAATATACAGCCAAATGGAAACTAGTACATGAAAAAATCTGGTTAAAAAACACTCATGATACAATAAATACACATATGGAAATAGTACTGAATAGCTTACTTTTGTTATTGAAGGAATACATTGCAACAGGAAACACACAAATTTTAATTCTAAATATATTATCAATACACTAAAGTCTTTTATGCACTTTGTAAACAAAAATCCAGATATAAAAGCAAGGTCTTTTTTTATATTCCCAATAGCATGCACATAAAATAATAATATAACTCGGGACTCAGTAGCAGTTAAAACACTTACTAAGAAAGGCGGTGGCATAGTACTCTATGATCAAGCTGCATATGTTGATAAAATGTTTGATATATTAAATAACACATCACACTATGAGGCATTTAGTCTCAATCAAATCAACATTGCACACAGGAGAATAGATTCCTATTTGGAAGAGTTTCTACTCGATCAAAGGATTGACGAAGATCTGTATAAATTTTAAAAGTTGATTTTCCAGTACTTGCTACAATTTTTGGGATTCCCAAAGTCCACAAAGATGTGGTCAACCCTCCATTCAGACCCATCATTGCTGGTAGCCATAGTAAAACCTTTCCTATTGGTAGGGTGATTGATCACTGGCTGAAGCATATTATTATTGATACCAAGCATATTATGAAAGACTCTTGGGAATTTCTGGGTATTTTTACACAAGAATTGTGGGAACCAGATATGACCTTTGTTACTATTGATATTAAAGATCTCTTTACCTGTATCCCCAAGGAGGATGGAATACACAGATTTGTTAACAGCTTGAGGAAACATAGTGGCTTTGAATGGGATAAGATACAACTCATTACATCCCTTATTGAAATGGTCCTCGAGAACAACTTCATATACTATGAAGGCGAGTACTACAAACAGATTTCTGGCATAGCTATGGGGCCAGCTTGTGCCCCCATATACGCCAATCTGGTTCTCTTGGATTGGGAAGAAGAGTGCATTTTCAAGACTAGTTGGATGAGATATATCTCGTGTTATGTCCGTTATTTGGATGACTTGTTTATCCTGTGGAAAGGTGACACAGTTCAACTTAAAAGTTTTATTGATTACATCAATAGCACTACTTCCTTTTTGGAATTTGTATACCAATCTAATACAACTAGTATCAATTATTTGGATGTCTTTATCTATAGTGATGGTTGGTCTTTTCAGTCCTGCATACATAGAAAAGACACCTTCAGTAACGGTTACCTAGATTTTAGCAGCACACATCCATATGCACAGAAACGTAGCATCTTGAAAGGTCAGTGCATACGGGCAGCTAGAATGACTTCCACGGAAAACAATATGAAACAAGAGATTGAATTTATAGGGAAAATGTTTGAGGCTAAAGGGTATCCCAAACATATGATTAAAGATGTTACACAGTATGTGGTTAGTGAATGGGGTAGAAAATACACCCCTTTGTTGGGGAAAGGGTTTAAGACATCTTCCCCGGAGTCCCAATTGACTGGGGTTATCAATACTGCAGATACATCGGTCAAAAATGGTGGACATTTTTCAAAATCCTTTATCTTGAAATATGGCAAACATGCAGGCAAAGTTAAAGACATCATTTACAGTAACTGGAACATCCTTAGTAGTGACGAGGAAATTCGACCTTTTATTTTTGAGAGACCTACCTTTGTATATAAAACAGGGTTCAACATGAAGAGTATTATAGAGTCCAAATCAGACAGGCAAAATAGAAAATATAGAACTAGTAAAGGGACCACCAAATGTGGCTGTTGCACACAATGTGCTTACATTTTTGAAGGGAACTGTCACACTCTTAAGAACATCAATAGGAATAAAATTTGGTTCGTGAATGGGAATTGTCAGTCCCGACACCTGGTCTATTTAGCCATGTGTTGTTCATGTCCTTGTTTTTATGTCGGTAAAACTGACAGGCAGTTTAAAAACAGGATTTACGATCATTTGTACTGTATTCGAAAACAGGACGTGAACAACGCACTATCCCGTCATATTCTGAACAACAACTGTAAAAAATTCATGTTTGCAATTTTGGACATGGTTCAAAGCAACCCCAGAGGGGGTGACATTAAAGGGTTGGTTGGTGAGAAGGAAATTAGATGGCAGTTGAAGCTTAATGCTTCATGCTATCCAGGTTTAAATGAAGTAATTCCCACCAAGCCACTTTTAATTTAGGTTTAGTAACAGTAATTGTGAAAACCGAAGCATATTCAACTGCTGGGTTATTTTCTATTTTATTTCTTTTTTCACAGTTTTACACATATATATATATTTTTTTATAGGAACATTTTCATAACACATGTATACAATAGTGATTAGAGTATTGTTCAGAAAGTGTATTAATTCATTTTTGTTAACATTTAACCATTATTAGTGTTGGGTGGGTGTGTGTGTGTGGGGGGATTTTCCAACATGTAGACTGGTCAACAGAAATACGTGGATGAAGCAAGTTCTTTTTGCCTTCTATAAAAAGTTTATTGTTTTTGCTTCCATTATTCTATGTAACAACAATTTCTTGATCATTGTTGTCTGATCATTTTTCATTGTTAACTTTTATGGTCTTGAGTGTTGTATACTATATATATTTTTTAATAGGTATGATTTTTAGGCTGAATTAAATAGTTGCACTGATTAGATTGAATGTATTTAATCTGGTGGATGGTTTTGGCGGTTTTTTACATTATTTAAAGCCTTCCAAATGATATTTTAAATGTTCTGATGAAGTGTATGGTTTACACGAAAGCGCTTAACAATCGTGTTAAGTTTTTATGGTTGGAGAAATAAATTTACTTTTTAAAGTAAAACGTGGATCGTGGTATATCCTTGGGTTGTTGGTGTGTCTTTTGGAACGTTGTTGAACCTGTGGATACAATTCTTTAACTTACTAAGAATGGTTTAATTTACTGGCATCAGTTGATAAACACTAATAAAGTACTAATGATAGAGCAAATTATTAGTGAGTACAGCCTTGAAAACAACATTGTGGCTAATACTGCAGGGATTAAGACAAACAGTTTTAAACCAACAGGCAACAATGCAAAAGTCTGTTTGGGAAAGGTTCTTAAGTTCATAGAGCAGTTAATAATGCTGATGGAATTTCCCCCAAATGGGAAAGGAATTTTATCAGTACTGTACAAATTATTTAAGTTCATAATAAATAAAATATATAGAAATACTATGAAACAGGTAATCATGCCATTTTGTAAAAGTGTCACTGTGGACACTGTTAGCTCTGAAATTCTGTAATTTTCATTTTATTTATTTATTTATTTATTTTTATTTACTTATTTATTTATGTATGTATTTAACATTTGTTTACTGGGAAAGGCCGATTGGGTCAGGATCCAATTTTCAGCAGAGACCCGGGGAGAAAATCTCCAGATAATACATGAAAGTTAAGACATTTTACATGAACAAGGCAATAACAAGTATTAAAGCACACATTAAATGGGTAATGAATGCTACATAAGTACAGAGAGGTGAATACAATAATAACACATTTGCTAGATAGGCAATGCCACATAAAGGTAAGGTTGTTGATTACATTTTTTTGTTTTATCATCCTGACAGTATTCTTCTGGATTTGGAGATACTGCTGCAGAGGTGCATGGTTGCTCCTCCTGTGAAAGCCTGACTGCAATGTCCACATGTGCTTGACTTTGTGATACACTGTCACTCCCCATGGGTTACTAACATGTTGTGAGGTGTGACATCCTGCCATTAAAGTTGGGGACTACATGTTACTTTCCTCACGTTGCCTCGTCAATGTAACTATGTCATCTTCAGGAGCCATTCTGCAGGGGATAACCTCCAAATTTATTGGTATTGGTGTTTGTTTCAAATTTGGACAGTTAAAAAGTGAATTTAAAATATTAGCAGCAAAGAAATAGCATACACAACTGCATGCTAAGTAAGGAGGTGTGAGAGACACTGACCATTCACACTGCCTTCCTTGTAAAAATGTGCAGAAGTGGAGGATTCACCTGTTAGTGGTAGTTTTTGTGTGTTAAATTTAATTATTCAGTGTCAGCATTCACTTCTATGTATAAATATATATAACTGTTTTTAAACCAGCTTTCTTTATCAGACGTGTGTTGCTGCTGCAGATATTGGTAATAGCAGTGTCCACACCACGTCTGATTATTCCAATGCCATCATTTTCTGTGTCACAGTCATCCCCAGGAATGGAGAAGAGGTATTTGTTATCTCGTGTTAAAGACATCTGTATAGGAGACCTCCTCCCGTATTGGTAAGGGCAATTGCATTCTGCCTCAGCATGGCTCTATCACATCCACCTATATCATTTGCCTTCTACTAACACCATTTATAGCCATGACCACTTGATTCCAGCCCATTGCATCCTCAGCTTGTTTGGGTCCCCTTTTCCAAAAAGATGTTTGCTGTATGTCCTAAGGGCTGCCATGAGGATACAGTTCTTCTAATTGTTAAAGTTTTCCTTTCTCTACCTTGATACCTGGTTTAACGTCAATACTGTACATAAGACAATGTGCCATGGCCATACACAAACAAAAACAAAAAAACTTTTGATGTAATCATCAGTCAAACACACAACAATGAAAGCATACATGCCATTGTCACAAAAAAAGTTAGATGACACAAAACCCATAATTATATACACATACAGAGTTTCAATCTAGCCAAGTAAGGTTGTGTTGAACTAATGCTTAGATCATCATGAATGCATTCACAATAATAAGGAAAGCAGTTTGTTAACAGATCCAGTCTTCCCCTAGCCCTTACCACTTTCTTGTATTCATAATACTGTACTTTTTAATTCAGCAGGGAGACTCAAAAATGTCTCAGTAAAGACACACGTATGCTGTGACAACAAAACCTCCATGACATTTTAGTACTTCACTATTAAATCATTGCATTTCTGCCATATTTGCGTTGTCACTCAATGAAAGCAAAATAAACTTATCTTTCACAGTAATCACAACACATTTCCACTGCTGGTATAATGAATTTCTATTTACAAATGATAGTTTTGCAGTATTTGATTAAGTTATCCTAATCTGCCCATCATATCAGTAAAGCAAACATTTCTTCAACTAAACTCATAATCTAACATAATTTTGAACTGTTGTAAATTAACTTACAATATTTCTATTATTTATTGCTTACTTTAAAAGTCTGCATTTCCTAAGCCATTTCCTTCTTAAATCAAGGAACCACAAGTTAATATGGCTATGTTAAACTTATTCATGTAACTTCAGGATCATTTACAAGTTTTTATGCAAATCAGACCTTTTTATGCTTATTTCTATGAAACACAATGATACACAAACATGTAAGGCATCTTATCCACATAACCAGGCCTCTAGTAGTTGTGAACACTGCCTTGGATACTCATAAATATGCATGGGATGACAGCAGAGTCTGCAACGGTCCTCTGCAATCCTCAAAAGGCCATAGGAAAGCAACAGATAACCTTAGTTATTCTCTAAGCTGACAGTGCTTAGAAAGGGCAAAATGGAATCACATGCATGAGACGTTGCACACCTATGAAGCATAATCCCTGCCAATCCAACATCATGTAGCACACCTTATCACCTCAAATCACTCAACATTTATTAAAAGTTGTTACTGTCACATATAGGAAGATTTAATTCTTTGGAAATCAATAAGCAAAAGCCAAAAAAGAAAACAATACTGATGCTATACTGTAGAGGGAATGCATAAAAATGATTCCTTCCTGATATTCAGATATAATACTCCAAAAAGGTAGCAAAGCAAGACACAGCAGTAGTAGCATATATAAGTAAGATAAAACTGATAATTTCATTAATGAAGTTTCTCCGCCATATACATGAAATGTGAATGCATTCCTTAAAAAATGTAAGTGGCAAAGCATTTTTGTTAAAAAACAAACTTGCCAATAATAACAGCATACCTCTGCTTGTTAACTGAGCTTGGTTAGAGTGATGTCACTCCTGTGAACCACAGCCCTGATCCTACTTTTTTTTATTCTGGACTGGTACTTCCACCGGTGGCAGCATCTGTCTAGGCACAAGTTCCCGCTTTAAGCTAATCTGACAAGGAGGCTAAAATTATGCTCTACCTGCTGAATGATCCAAGTCTGCATAAAAGGTTCAGACTGGTAAAAGGTTGATATCTGGAAAGAGTTGGATGAGCTCCAGTCAACCCTGACAGGGATCACCCACTCTGGCCCAAGTGCCAGTACAGGTACAATGACCTAAAGAAGCTTAGGCCTGACTAGCTGGCTATGTGGGCGGATCAGGTGATGGCAAGAAGTCAAGAATTCTGTAGTAAGCATTTCTTTTTTAATCATATCAAAATAGGTTTAAAATAAACTATAAAATAGTTGCATAAATGATGGTAGTTGCTACAAAAATATGTTCAACTGCAAATATATATATATATATATATATATATATTTGTGTGTGTGTGTGTGTGTAAAAAAGAAAATCACCGGAGAGTGTAGGAGTCAATAAAGTAAACAGCACAAACACCCTGGCACGTGGCAATCCAATAGCAGGCAAAATAAAAGACGAAATAAACTATAAAAACTCCAAAACACTTTTAATATAGAACAAATAAACGTGGCAGTATTTGCAGCATTAGTATTCAGGAGTGAATGCTGATACTGTATTCATTCAAGGCTGAAAACTGAAGTGCTTCATGTGTGCTGTTGTAACTATAGCAAGCTGCCTGTCACATTTGTGAAAAGTGGTCTGCTACAATTTCAATCAGAAAACCTTTTTTGTCCTCATCTCATAAAGACAAACCTTTTTTTTTATTCAGTTTACAGTTGGGGGTGCTAGATTGAGGAATTGCTCTGGGCACTACATAAGCTAGTGACAGCTCTCAGCAAAGTAACTCCACTTGTAAAGAAGGTCAAGAAAATAAATTATGATGCTCTAGTCACATGTGCTGGAAAGCAATGGTGATTTGGTAATGCACACTTGGGAGAGACAAGTAGAAGGCCAGAGGAGATGAAGATATTCATTCAAGGGGTGTATGGATTCCATGGCACGTGCGATAACTGCATAGCATTATAGTACACATAAGTAGGGGTTCTAATCTTGCTACTGGCAACTGTGTGTGTTTGTGTGCGAGAAACATATCCCCTGTGTGTGTTGGTTATACCGTTTAAGATTGCTAGAATCTCCTTGTGTTCTGACTGAGTGTGCGTCTCAAACAATCTGGAAATATAGAGCTGACAAGTATATTTCTGGGACTTTTTAACTCTTCAGAATTCTGCACTGTCTTAATTTTGCTAAACTGAATTATTTATATATTTGCTGACATTGTTTTTTGATACTCGCCTCCATCTTGATTTTTTTCGAATTTACTGCTTTCTGCACTTGTTTTTAGTAATTTTTTTAATTTAATTGCATTTATTTAAACTGTATTTGTTTTAATATTGCTACACAGTCAAGTGTGTTAGCTTGCACAGCATTTGAATTGTTTTTACTTCTGTTTTAGCTGCTTTTCTGTAAAAAAAAAAAAAGGTCTACGCTTATTTCCTGCCTTTCCTGTAACTAGTCTAGTCCAGATGCAGATTTGCTGTATTCAGGACTGCGTGTAAGCTTCTGAGCCCCTCAAACCTCTTTGTGTTGGAGGGAAGTCTTCTAGCTTATCAGTGGGCGTGATAAGCACTAGGTAGCCTATCTACCACAAGAGGAGTGGTTTCTGGCCCAGAAATTGTAGTTTATTGGCCATTTGGGCAGTTTTTCCATCCATTTCAACTTTCTGGTTCAAAAGCCTGCATTTGTGCTTGTTTCCCACCTTTCCTGTAACTAGTCTAGCCCAGATACAGATTTGCTGTATCCAGGAGTGTTTGTAAGCTTCTGAGTCCCCCAAGCCTTTCTGTGTTGGAGGGAAGCCTTCTAGCTTATCAGTGTATCAGTGAGAGTACTACGCACTAGGTAGCCTACTACAAGAGGAGTGGTTTCTGGCCAGCAATTGTAGTTTATTGGCCGTTTGGGAAGTTTTTCCATCCCTTTCAAATTTCTGGTTTAAAAGCCTGCTTTTGCATGGGTTTGTGCTTGTTTAACCTAGCTGAGGTAAACTATTACTGGTGCCAGAAAGTCTGCTCTTCAGTTTTTCCCTTAGATCTTGCTAGTTCTTTCTCTCTCTTACACTTCAAATAGCCTAATCGCTTTGCACTTCAACAGGTTTTTGTAGCAATTATTGTAGCACACCTAAGTGCCATCAGCATAACCTTCATGGAAATAGCTCCAGTACTTAGTAGTTATGACCATCCCTCCTGGCATGATTAAAGGGCAGTTCCCTGTGCTTTCTCCTATCAACCTGGTGCACTTGGGCATTGTGAGGCAGTATAGCAACTGCCTCATGTACACCCTCTCATCTTACCTCCCAACACATAAAGATTTGTGAGAGATGCACTTATATCACCAAATTAGAAGCTATGCACTCTCCAGCCAAGACCAGACTAGCTGGTCAAGAGGAGAAGGTCAACACCTGCACCACACCACATGGAACACATAGCTCTCCAGAACACCCATTATCACAGCTCTCACATAAAAACACAAGCCACACACCCACTGTTGTGGAGGCTCTCAATAGAAATTTACCCAAACAGCAGAGACCTCCAAGACAGAAATGCACTCAACCACCACAACACAGCACAAACCACAGGACACATAGCTCACCTCCACAATGTGCTACTCAACCTAAGCCCCTAAAAATAAACACCTTGCCCAATACACTAATCATAGGTGATTCAATAGTGAGGCACACAGATGTCCCACTCACTAGGTTGAATAAGGAGAAGGTAACACTCAGCTGTCCATCAGGTGCCAGAATCTGGCACATAACACATGCACTCGGGTCACTCTACAACAAGTACAAGTATGACTCTGTCATTGTGCATGTGAGTGTGAATGACCTGAGATGCACCTCCCTGGACTACATAAAAAGAGACATGGTGGAGCTCTCGGATTATGTGGCCCAGGCAAGTATGACACTAGCCCTGAGCAGTATCCTACCGTCACCCAGAATGATACCACAGTACAAATAAACAATGATTGACTTCAACAATTAGCTAAGATTCTGGTGTCATTCTAAGGGGATCCAATATCTGTCTGCTTGGGATGACATGATTAACCGACCTCGATGCTTTGCCAGAGATGGCCTGCATCTGTCACCCCTGGGTTTCCAGGTACTGGCTAAGGCCCTTGCCACCCCTATAGTGCCTTTTTTAAGTGGGGTTCCAAAGACCAAATTACCACCATAACAGCTATAAATAAATCCAATCTGAGTGTCATGCTGCTCAATACTAGAAGTCTAACTCTCAAGCTGCACTTGTTCAAATCACTCCTTAAAATGGAGAACATCGACATTTGTGATGTAACGGAGACCTGGTTTAAAGCAGCAGAAAGCACCTCTGCACTACCAAGCAATAACTCATTCCACACCTTCTGGCCTCAAAACATGGACCGAAGTTCCAAAGGCAGTGGTGTCTCCATATTCATAAAGGATATACACACCTCCAGACTAGTAGCCCAACATAACACATCTGAGATACTTCAGGTACAACTAACATTGGGTAAGACAGCGATCCAGGTCATAGCCTGCTATAGGTCCCCAACCATGTCCCTAGACTCTCACTCCACATTCCTAAGCACCCTGGAATCTATCAAGGTCCAATCCAACACTCTCTTACTAAGAGACTGCAACTACTCCTCCATCAACTTGGGAAAACTATTCATGTACCAACACACTTGCTCAATATACAATGGCCCAATGCTTCCTGGAATTCATCAATTCCAATGCCCTGGACCAGCTCATTCTGACCCCCACTAGAGGAGGCAACATCTTTGACCTGGTTACTACTAACATGGATGACCGTTGCTCTAAACCAATAGTCAATCCCTCCCTAGTCAGATCTAACCATAAACTAATCACCATGGAAATCCACATCTCACCCACACCCCCCGCAAAGGTAACTACCTTGAAAAACTTCTCCAAAGCTGACTTTGGACTCCTAAAAACAGAGGTGGCTAACTTCACGGCACCCATGCCAATGGAAAATAGCTGCATGACTGCCGAATCATACTACAATGCACTGTACGAACATGTACATAAATGCATGGAACTAGCCATAACCAACAGAACCAACATGGTCTCCTCCAAAAAAAGGAAGCCAATCTGGTGGCCCCCTCCCATTAATAAACTCTACAACAGAAGGAAGAAACTGTTGCAGGAAAAAGTCACAAGACTGGGAAAACTCCCTTATCATCCTCAACAAAAAGTTGAGATCTCTCATCAAAACCTCTAAAGTCAGCTATGAAGGCAGAATTGCGGCAGACACTAAAAATAATCACAAAGTCTTTTATAGCTATATCAAGAACCTCTACAGCAATACCCAGATTTGCTCTGAGTTACTGCACAATGATACCTCCTATACTGAACCAACAGATATTGCCAACATACTGGCCGACAGATTCAGTGGCAACTTCACCCCTTGCCCCCCCAAAGGATAAATCACAATACTGGAGGAATGCTAGGCACCCAGCATTACTGCAGCACTGGTTAAAGCTGCATTGTCCAAGGTCAAGAATGCAGGTTCCATGGGACCCAATAATATCCCTGGATGTGTTCTGCATGAACTGCAAAGTGAACTGGCACCACATCTGTATGCCCTGTTCAATCACAGCCTCACCTCAGGTTTTGTCCCTACTGAATGGCACACTGCTACAGTCATCCCTCTCCATAACGGGGGAGCGACTACAGACCCTGGGAATTATCACCCCATTAGCCTGACAAGTATGATATGTAAATCTATGGAGCGCATCATCATGGACCTGATTAACAAAGATATGGGAACTCTCCAAACTCTAGACCCCATGCCGTTTGGTTTTGTGAAAGGGAGATCATACCTGCTCCACCTGGTTGACTTCTTTGAGTCAGTCACCAGGGCTGTGGATGAAGGTAAGGCAGTTAATACAGCCTACCTCAATCTGGCCAAGGCCTTTGATACCATTCCTCACTCAGGAACTATTGATAAACTTACCAAACTAGGCATCATCCCCTATATCACTAGGTGGGTTGCAAATTGGTTCACAGATAGAACCCACAGTGTGAAAGTAGTGGATGCCAAGTCAGATTGCCAACCAGTCATGAGTGGAGTCCCACAGGGATCAGTCCTGGGTCCTCTCCTGTTCAGCATCTACTTCTCAGAAGTCCAGGCCAACATGGAGGGACTCTGGCTGACCAAGTTTGCAGGCGACTGCAAGCTGGGAGCCATTATTAACTCCCCAAGTGATGCAGACATCCTACAGAAAGGCCTCACTGAGACCAATGACTATTGTTGAAACCATGGCCTTAAGCTTAATGCCAAAAAATGCGTCATCATACCCTTTGATAAAAACTAACTTCCGACTAATTACCACATTGATGGGTGCCCACTGAACACTGAAGGTGTTATAAGAGATCTGGGGATGCAGTTTGACAGCAACCTCTCATTCGACCACCACATTGCTACTGGGATCAGAAGTCTTTCTATGTGGCACATCTCATTACCAAGGGTTTTGCATCCAGGAAGAAAGAGGTCATTGTCTCTCCCTCTCTACTCTTCCCTCATTAGACCGATCATCAAGTATAATGCACCATTTGGCATGTACCTCACTAGACACCTGCAACAGCTGGAGAGGTCATAGAAATGCCCCACAAAGAGGCTCTTAGGCATTAAACACATGTCCTACTCTCAGCCTCCTGCCCCTAAAAGGCCAGGCAGGTTCTATAAGATGCCAGAGGATTCCAAATTCCTGTGTAAATGTCCCTCTGCAGACACTGCAACAATTTTTCAATTTTTTTCCCTTTTTTCTTGATATTTTCTCTCTACATCTCCCCTGAAAAGTGCCCCCATCTGACTTTCCCCAGTTATTAAATGCAAATAAATAATAAATAAATAAGTAGATATATAGATATATATGTACTTATATAAATAAATAAGCATATGCTTTCTATATGTCCATGTGCAAAGAAGATGCGCTATTAGAATGCATTGGTTTGTCTTTGGTATGTTATGATACCATTGTTTACTTTGCAATAAAATGCCATTGCAGTATTCTGTTATAGCGTTATGTGGAATTTTTTGCAGCACTCTGCTCTGCATATGTATACCAGGTAAGAGCCAAATGTTCTATTTCTGGATGACATTATATACTTTTTTTGGCCAACAACAAGACATATTACAATTGGTATATGTATGTGGAACAGGTAAAATGTTTTGCATTGTTTAGTACAAATATGCTTGTGAAGTTGCATAGAATACACTGATTAAAAACTAGGCCCCTGTATGACACTAGTGTTATACTTCCAGTCTTGGTTAAGACAGAAAAAAACTGCTCAGTTAACAGGAGATTTTTTGATGCATATTGTAATGACAATTTGTGCTACATTGCTATCTGTTCATGACTATTTTGTTTTGAGCAAAATAATTTAAGACATTTGTGATTGGTCATTGACTTTATCATTTACCACAAAGACTTTTCTGACTGCTCTTGTGACTTTGTTGTTTTGGGTAAAATAAAGACATTTATGACTTGTCTTCTGACTATCTTTTTCAAGGGATCTGACACAAGAGTGAACATAATCCAAAGGTAAGAGTTTTATTTTTGATTGAGATCTTGGAAAAAGACATCTCAGAACATGCAATGGTTTTCATGATATGGGGATGAAAAGGCAAAGGAGGCCATAAATGAAGATGGAAACCAGGTTAATGGTGACAGAAAAGATCAGAGGCTGAAGGCTGTGGTTTCAGGTGGTGGAGTATAACCAAGTATGGAGAAAAAGGACATGCTGAGAGGGATGGAAGAAAAGCAACATTTAGTGATAAGCTCATGAGCTATGGAAGTCAAGTTTGGTGAGAGTGCAGGGAAAAATAAAGGAAACGGAGCCAGAATTACACGGGCTACAAGCTGCTCTGGGGGAAATTTCTTTGGGTGGGATGAAAGAATAAATAAAGAATCTGAAGTGTAAAAGATTTTCAAGTGAAGGCAAAATTGAGAAGGTGAGGGGTTCATTGTCAGGTAAAGGGAAAGGTGGAGAGTGGTAATTTACTTAAGTAGTTGAAAAATTCAATGAAAATGACAGAGCTAAAAAGTCTGAAAGCTGCAAAAGGGTTAAATGTGCAAGAAATCAGAGAATATAGGATAATTTAGGCTATTCTTTATGAAAATATGTATAGAGCTGTTCAAGTAAGGAAGGGTAGGTTTGAAATTTGGGGAGGTAATTTGTTACTACAGGAAGATATGATGATTTTATATAAGTGAATATGAAGGGAAAATTGTGATAAAGATCGGTTGAAGAAGGGAGTGATATGGGATGGGGCAGATGGCCTCTCCATCAAGCTTTATAAGATTGTTGGTTTGGAGATTAGTGAACTGCTGACATGGGTAATGCACCGGATTGTGGATCCTGAAGTAGTACCAAATTCCATTTAAGAAATGACTGTGATGGTGCTGCTGAATGGAAAAATGATCGAGAGTATCCTGGAAATTATTGCCCTTTTCCATTACATAATGCAGATCCAAAGCTAAGAACAAGGATATTGATGACAAGGCTGAAGACAATATTGTCAAAATTTACTGAGAGGCATCAACCTGTGTTTGTAAAAGATTGATCATCTACTGATCCTTGGCAGATGATGATGCATTTTGTTATGTTGACTAGAAGAGAAGGAAGGAATGTTCCAAGCTTCTTCGGAAGGTGTTGGATCCAGTGGCTTGGCATTTTACATTTAAAGCTCTGGAGCAGGTCATGGGTGATTGACCTCTATTGTGAGCTGTTCAGATATTGTTTGAGGATTATGGTGACTGATAGGCTAGCAGAGAAAATAGATTTATGGAGAAGGACAAGTCAGGGCTGCCCCATGTTGCCATCTCTGTTTTTATTTGCAATGGAAAGGCTGAGACAACAAGGGTACTGAGACATCTTTGGAGATAAAGGTGTTTCCAAGGGTTGAAGCAATTAGAAGAACTAGAATGAGTTGTTAAAAAAGGTTAGTGGCTTATTCCATAAACAGTTGGGAAATTGGGGGCAGGACAGAAGCAATTAGGGTTATGATATTGCTGTTGGTTATGCATCTGGATAGACACTTGACTAAAAGTTCACATTATAGATTACTGAAGGAGTTACAAATGGTCTGTGACAAATTTATTTGGAGAAGTATGATAGAATAAATAGTAAGGGTAGACTCTGAATTGAAAGGAAGACTGAAAGATAGGGAATACCTGACTTTAGAAGATATGCATTTGTCTGACACGTCTTGAAGATGAGCTTCTTAGGTGGCTGTTACAGGAGTGAGGGGGTGAATTTGGCACAGATATAGATGGTGGAAGAAGAGTGAGCAAGAATTTGGAGAAATATATCATTTATGAAATATAATTGATGAACTGGGGGAGACTCCACAGTGGGATTTGATGGAATGTAAGGTTTGAATTCTGTAAGATTTGAGGCTAGGGATATGGGAAGGTAAAGGGCATAGATTAGTTAAATATTGGTTGGAGGAGTCAGGGGATGGTTACTTATTGTTTTTTTGTGGTGGCTCATCAGTAACCACTTGAAATGTCAGGACCAGCTTTAGCAAGTCCCAAAATGCTGAGAATGGATGAAAAAAAAAAGACTTGCATATACTAAGTCGAAGATGGTAATTTCTCGGAATATTCCCTTTTTCTGAGGAATGGCAATTTTGGAGTTAGTATATATATATATATATATATATATATATATATATATATATATATATATATATATATACATTTTGGGGTTCAGGGGGTGCAGGGGTTTACCTCCATACAAAAAAGAAGTTTAAAGAAAAGAAATAAGTGATGTCTGATATCTGCTCTTCTCTTTTTTTGGTCTTTTTTCAGTAATCATAATACCAGGTGTCAGCATAACAATAGGAAGCCAGTTCATCTCA